>NC_140990.1:230882694-231065957 GCF_052327205.1 Somniosus microcephalus
ATTTTCAAAAGGTGAAAGTTTTTTAAGGAAAGAAGATATAAAGTTAGAAGATATACAAAAACCGAAAGTTTTTAAGGAAAGAACATATAAAGTTAGAAGATATGCAAAAACCAAAAGTTTTTAAGGAAGGAAGATATAAAGTTAGAAGATATACAAAAGCCGAAATTTTTTAAGGAAAGAACATATAAAGTTAGAAGATTTCCGATTTTGTACTTTGCAGCTACTTTTTTTAAAAGTAAAGAAATTTTGCAGTTTTTATTAAGAATTTTTTTTTTTCCATGCTTCCAACCGACATGAGAAAATGGCCGCCGGCTTCTTCATGCACCTTCAAGGCTGGCCGCACCCGCCCTGAAGGCTGGCAGACAGCTTTTTTATCTTTCTGCCCTCGCCCCCTATCCCCTCTCCTCAGCCCCGCACCCCCCCCTCTCAAGGGTTAACCCGGCAATCGGCTCTGGAGATCGGGAGCCAAGGAGGGTTACCCCGGCAACTGGGCCCGGGCATCTTTCGTCCTGGCAGCAGTTCAATGCAGCGACACCACAGCGCCATATTTGATCCTGGCAGTACGACAATTTCCTCGTGACGCCATCTTTGATCATGGCAGAACTTCAATGTGGGCCTGAACAGCGCCATCTTTAGTCCTTCCCTCTCTCCTTCCCCCTCCCTCCCTCCCTCTCCCTTCCCCCTCTCCCTCCCCCCCTCTCTCCATGTCCCCCCTTCTCTCCCTTCCCCCACTCTCTCCCTCCCTCCCCCCCACTCTCTCCCTCCCTCCCCCCACTCTCTCCCTCCCTCTCCCCCACTCTCTCCCTCCCTCCCCCTCTCTCTCCCTCCCTCCCCCCAACTCCCTCCCTCCGCCCCACTCTCTCCCTCCCTCCCCCCCACTCACTCCCTCCCTCCCCCCCACTCTCTCCCTCCCCCCCACTCTCTCCCTCCCCCCTCTCTCCCTCCCTCCCCCCTCTCTCTCCCTCCCTCCCCCCTCTCTCCCCTCCCTCCCCCTCTCTCTCCCTCCCTCCCCCCTCTCTCTCGCTCCCTCCCCCACTCTCTCCCTCCCTCCCCCCCACTCCCTCCCCCCTCCCCCCACCACTCTCTCCCTCCCCCCCACTCTCTCCCCCCCTTCCCCCTCCCTCCCTCCCCCCTCTCTCTCCCTCACTCCCCCTCTCTCTCCCTCCCTCCCCCCCACTCTCTCCCTCCCCCCCACTCTCTCCCTCCCTCCCCCCCACTCTCTCCCTCCCCCCCTCTCTCTCCCTCCCTCCCCCTCTCTCTCCCTCCCTCCCCCCCACTCCCTCCCCCCCTCCCCCCATTCTCTCCCTCCCTCCCCCCACACTCTCTCCCTCCCTCCCCCCCCACTCTCTCCCTCCCTCCCCCCCACTCTCTCCCTCCCTCCCCCCACTCTCTCCCTCCCTCCACCCCACTCCCTCCCCCCTCCCCCCCACTCTCTCCCTCCCTCCCCCCCTCTCTCCCTCCCTCCCCCACACTCTCTCCCTCCCCCCACACTCTCTCGCTCCCCCCACTCTCTCCCTCCCTCCCCCCCACTCTCTCCCTCCCTCCCCCCCTCTCTCCCTCCCTCCCCCCACACTCTCTCCCTCCCTCCCCCCCACTCTCTCCCTCCCTCCCCCCCACTCTCTCCCTCCCTCCCCCCCCTCTCTCCCTCCCTCCCCCCCTCTCTCCCTCCCTCCACCCCACTCTCTCCCTCCCTCCCCCCCACTCTCTCCTCCCTCCCCCCCACTCTCTCCCTCCCTCCCCCCCACTCTCTCCCCCTTCCCCCTCCCTCCCTCCCCCCCACTCTCTCCCTCCCCCCTCTCTCTCCCTCCCCCTCTCTCTCCTCCCTCCTCCACTCTCTCCCTCCCTCCCCCCCACTCCCTCCCCCTCCCCCCCACTCTCTCCCTCCCTCCCCCCACACTCTCTCCCTCCCTCCCCCCCACTCCCTCCCCCCTCCCCCACACTCTCTCCCTCCCTCCCCCCCACTCTCTCCCCCCCTCTCCCTCCCTCCCCCACTCTCTCCCTCCCTCCCCCCCACTCCCTCCTCCCTCCCCCAACACTCTCTCCCTCCCTCCCCCCCACTCCCTCCCCCCTCCCCCCACTCTCTCCCTCCCTCCCCCCCACTCTCTCCCTCCCTCCCCCCTCCCCCTCTCTCCCTCCCTCCCCC
This sequence comes from Somniosus microcephalus, assembly GCF_052327205.1. Taxonomy (NCBI): domain Eukaryota; kingdom Metazoa; phylum Chordata; class Chondrichthyes; order Squaliformes; family Somniosidae; genus Somniosus; species Somniosus microcephalus. Next base: position 230,884,838 of record NC_140990.1, read on the forward strand.
ACACTCTCTCTCTCCCTCCCCCCCACACTCTCTCCCTCCCTCCCCCCCACTCCCTCCCCTCCCTCCCACTCTCTCCCTCCCTCCCCCCCACTCTCTCTCTCCCTCCCCCCCACTCCCTCCCCCCTCCCCCCACTCCCTCCCCCCTCCCCCCCACTCTCTCCCTCCCTCCCCCCCACTCTCTCCCTCCCTCCCCCCCACTCCCTCCCCCTCCCCCCCCTCTCTCCCCTCCCTCCCCCCCCACTCTCTCTCTCCCTCCCCCCCACTCCCTCCCCCCTCCCCCCCACTCCCTCCCCCCTCCCCCCCACTCTCTCCCTCCCTCCCCCCCCACTCCCTCCCCCCTCCCCCCCACTCTCTCCCTCCCTCCCCCCACTCTCTCTCTCCCTCCCCCCCACTCCCTCCCCCCTCCCCCCACTCCCTCCCCCCTCCCCCCACTCTCTCCCTCCCTCCCCCCCACTCCCTCCCCCCTCCCCCCTCTCTCCCTCCCTCCCCCCCACTCTCTCCCTCCCTCCCCCCACACTCTCTCCCTCCCTCCCCCCACACTCTCTCCCTCCCTCCCCCCACACTCTCTCCCTCCCTCCCCCCACACTCTCTCCCTCCCCCCTCTCTCCCTCCCTCCCCCCCACTCTCTCCCTCCCTCCCCCACACTCTCTCCCTCCCTCCCCCCCACTCTCTCCCTCCCTCCCCCCACTCTCTCCCTCCCTCCCCCCACACTCTCTCCCTCCCTCCCCCCCACACTCTCTCCCTCCCTCCCCCCCACACTCTCTCCCTCCCCCCCACTCTCTCCCTCCCTCCCCCCACACTCTCTCCCTCCGCCCACACTCTCTCCCTCCCCCCCACTCTCTCCCTCCCTCCCCCCACACTCTCTCCCTCCCTCCCCCCCGCTCACTCCCTCCCTCCCCCCTCTCTCCCTCCCTCCCCCCACTCCCTCCCTCCCCCACACTCTCTCCCTCCCTCCCCCCACACTCTCTCCCTCCCCCCCCACTCTCTCCCTCCCTCCCCCCCACTCTCTCCCTCCCTCCCCCCTCTCTCCCTCCCTCCCCCCACACTCTCTCCCTCCCTCCCCCCACACTCTCTCCCTCCCTCCCCCCACACTCTCTCCCTCCCCCCACTCTCTCCCTCCCTCCCCCCCACTCTCTCTCTCTCTCCCTCCCCCCCACTCTCTCCCCCCTCCCCCCTCACTCCCTTCCCCCCACTCTCTCCCCCCTCCCTCCCTCCCCCCCACTCTCTCCCACCCTCCCCCCCACTCTCTCCCTCCCTCCCTCCTCCTCTCTCCCTCCCTCCCCCCCCTCTCTCCCTCCCTCCCCCCCCTCCCCCCTCTCCCTCCCCCTCCCCCTCTCCCTCCCTCCCCCCCACTCTCTCCCTCCCCCCCTCCCTCTCTCTCCCCCCCTCCCTCTCCCCCCCCTCTCTCTCCCCCTCGCTCCCCCCCCTCCTCTCCCCCCTCCCCCCCTCCCCCCTCCCCCCTCCTCTCCCCCCCTCCTCTCCCCCTCCCCCCCTCCCCCCTCCTCTCCCCCCCTTCCCCCCCAGTCGCTCGCTCTCTTCCCCCAGTCGCTCTCTCTCTCCCCCCCAGTCGCTCTATCTCTCTTCCAACAACAACATGCCCTCGGAAAAGCCTCGGCACCGCCGGGCACTCCAGCTAGTAAACTATAAATAACATTAAATAACTATTTTAAACAATAATTTAAATTTTTGAAAAAAATAATTTTATAAAAACACAGGGCTAAAAATACACTTACCTTACTTTAAAGTATTTAAAAATAATAAACCTGTGGAAAAAAAATTCTAATTTTAATTAATTGACCACTTACCTTTTAAAATGAAGTCCTTACGCCTGGTTTTTAAATGTGTAAAATGTAGAGGCCTTCATGCACAGAAAAACCTGTAAAAAAAAGGAAGTTCAACGCGCACGCGCAGACTCCCGCACGTACGCGTTTGACCTCTGAACCCCTTTATTCATAGGATCGGAAATACCGGTTTCCCGCGCATGCGTAGTGCATGCAAGAAACCGGCACTTCCATCGGGTCCACGCGTGTGTGCTCCGTGCTTACTCACACGTTGGGACCCAAATTTCTGGGCCAATATGTTTATGTTCCAATAGATTCTGAATATTAAGATATTTGAAATGAGACACTCTAATATTGCAGAAATGCAGTGCTGATACCAGAACTGGTACTGTCTGGTAACTTCTATATGCACACACATTATAAAAATGCTGGATTTAAAATGATTGTTTATTGAATCCAGGGATACATTGCATTTGCTGTGAAATGCTCAGTGTGTAGTAGGACAGCAGAGGGCTCTCTCTCTCTCTCTCTCATGAATGTTCTGATTTTAATAAACACATGCCGAAAAACAGAGCCCGTTATGTATGTTCTGGTAAGACACCGAATATCTTTCTGCCCTTTGTACAATGCAATCACCTGCAAAAGGCTGGCACAGACAAAATAAAAGTAGTTTAGTAACAGATTTATACATTTGTGTCATCCCAGTTTGGGGAAGTCTCACACTAGACTTCATACAATTATAGCTTGTTATTTGTCGAGTGGCACTGGCAGGTGCCTGGGAGAAGGTCACCAGTCTGACCCTTCACCTGTGAATAGTACATAGAATGTGAGGAACTGAAAGGGGGGGGGAATAAGAAAAAAAGGAAAAATATAAACAAGTATTAAAAAGCATCATGGTAACTGGTGTGGGAAAAATTGATGTTTTTAAAGCAGTCTTTGTTCCATTTTTGACTAACTTTGTGTCACAGAATAATGGAGTTGTGCACAGTAACATATAAGCAACATGGGGTTTTATAGTGCAGGAACAGGAATCTGAATGTTAAATTACATCTCCTATGATACTGATGAAAAGGAAGGTGTGAGGCAGAACAGGAAATTAAGGCAGGAAAATTAAAGAAAGCTCCCAAGTTTGAAAGTGGGTGGTAAGCTAAGTGAAAATTGGAAAGAATTTTAGTGATGACCCAGCAGCATTATGCTTTATACTGTGCATGCACATGTTCAGTCACTTGAATTAATGTGAGATTTCCAAATCTACCACACGCACAATAATACTTTGGGAGGAAAATAAAGCCATCACTGGTAAATTAATACTCTCAAAACAGCTTCAACACTTTAACCTACTGTACCTGATATAATACTGTAGATTAGTAGTAGCAATGAGTCAGAAATATTGAATTGATGTTTTACAATATATTCTACAACCTATATTTTCGTATAATTTGACACCACAAAATGTCAGTACAGTGGTATTGCCATTCAACTGATGCTGTCTGCATTATGATCTATATAATCTATATAATCTATATAATCGTATCAGTTTACCACCGACTTTTAAGCTTGGGAGCTTTCTTTAATTTTCCTGCCTTAATTTCCTGGTCTGCCTCACACTTTCCTTTTCATCAGTATCATAGGAGCTGTAATTTAACATTCAGATTCCTGTTCCCGCTTATACATTACTATGCATAACTCCATCATTTTGTGACATAAAGTTAGTCAAAAATGGAACAAAGGCTGCTTTAAAAACATCCATTCTTCCCACACCAGTTACCGTGATGCTTTTTAATACTTGTTTATAACTTTCCTTTTTTTCTTTCATGAATTCCATATCTCAATGTGTTCTGGACTTATTACATGCAGATAGCACCCTCTAGTGGTAGTTAGTGTATAGCAGTGTTAGTATATAGCAGTATGCTATTTGACCTTCCTGTTTGACCCGGAAGTAGTATTCCAGGAAGAACCTGCTGTGTTATGAAGAAGCTCACATGAGGGATTCTCAATCCTGTTGCATCCTTCTCATACGCTAGGCAAGATGCAATGTCTGTGAGTATCCTTGTTTCGTAACATGATAACAACCTTGTCAGTGTAGTATTTTGACAATACTTTGTCTATAAGAAGTTATTAGCTGTTAGTTACCGAGGTTTAGCTTCAGTGCTATTTAGTTATACAATTAGTCTATTCTGTTGTCATAAACATGTTTATATCTTATGTAACATCTAAGGTATAGTACTCAGTTCTATGTACAAAACATACTTTGTCTTTGTTTACAGTTTCACAAATTTGTTCAAGTAAAGCTTCAAAACAGCAACCTGCTTCTCAGAGGAATTATTTGAATGAGTGTTTAGCTGGCTGGATAACTAGATAGGAGCACATCTAGCGAGACCAGTACAGTGAAAAGACAGCATTACGGCTAGCTGTGAAGAGAGGAGATCCTCCACGTGGAGCAGCAAGGACTCAGAGTTAAGTGGCCGTCATCTAGGCGCAGAGTAAGCCATCACGACACAGCCAGCTTAAGTCTTCACCTTGTACACCACACTTACCTCACATCATCATGGCAGGAGGTAATACCGAAAATGCTATTCAGCGAGTAGAAGACCTTAAGCAGTTAGATGAAACTGAAGAATGTGTCAATCTGCCTATAAGCTCTCGTTACTACAGATCGCCAGCTGGTTCTAGATCATCAGCGGGTTCAAGGTCATCAGCCAGTTCACGGCCATCAGGTGGTTCTAGGGTAAGCATGGCCATCGCCAAAGCACGGGCTAGGCTAGAAGCAGCCCAAGCCAGAGCTGCTTATGCCAACAAAGAAGTAGAAATAAAAGTTGAACAGGCCCATCTTCAAGCTGACCAGGCCCGTCTCCAAGCTGAACTCCAAGCTGACCAGGCCCGTCTCCAAGTTGAACTACAAGCTGACCAGGCCCGTCTCCAAGTTGACCAGGCCCATCTCCAAGTTGGACTCCAAGTTGAACAGGCCCGTCTCCAAGCCACATTAGACGCTCTGCAGGAAGAAAAAGAGATAGATGCTGCATTAGCTGAGGCACAAATATTCGAGGCAGTTTTGGTGGAAGCTGATCCTGAGACAGCTAACAAACCTTTAATTCCCGTTCCGCAGCAGAGTCGACTACAGCGCACCAGAGATTACGTGAGCGACCAAGCCGACACACAGTTTACGAGAGAGAGGGATGAAGACCTGCACATCTCTACAGACTCAAGCACTTCATATAACATGCCCCATGTCACCAATCAAGGTCAAAATGGACAGCGTGCCTCAAGTCACAGGATCCTCCCCTGCAAAACAGAGGACACGGTGCAGAGGAATGGAGCGCTGAAGAGAGAAAGTCAGTAGCAAACCCCCTCTCGTTTCCTTGAGACCCCCAACAGAGCCCCTACTCAAGGCAACCCTGGCACCACAGGTCCCACCACCTACGACCTTGCCAAATACCTTGCACGCAGCCAGCTGGTGACTACAGGGTTAACCACGTTTGATGATAGACCAGAGAATTATCGGGCGTGGAATTCCTCCTTCCACGGTGCCATATCGGGCTTAGACCTGTCGGCAGGAGAAGAGCTCGACCTCGTTATCAAATGGCTCGGCCCAGAGTCCGCCGGACAGGCACGCAGGATAAAAGCGGTCAATGTGGGACATCCACCAGCTGGGTTGAAGATGGCTTGGGCGAGGCTGGAAGAAAGCTATGGCTCACCTGAAGCTATTGAAAGGGCTCTCTTTGCCAGGTTGGAGAACTTTCCGAAGTTGACAAATAAGGAACCCCAGAAGCTCCGCGACCTTGAAGATCTGCTGTCGGAACTCGAAGCCGCAAAGCAGGACGGCTATCTACCCGGTCTATTGTACTTAGACACTTCCAGAGGGGTAAGTCCCATCATTGAGAAGCTTCCATTCAATCTGCAGGAGAAGTGGATATCATTTGGGTCAGAGATCAAGCTAAAGCACAACGTTACCTTCCTTCCATTCTCTGTGTTTGCCAACTTCATCCGTAAAGAAGCCAAAGTCAGGACTGACCCCAGCTTCAACCTCTTCTCCTCCCACACAGCACTTGCCAGAAGAGACAAGTTTGACAGACATGGAAAGACACCAATATCTGTCCACAAAGTGCAAGTGTTTTTAACCGAGAACACAAGGGATTACAAGAAATCTGAGGATATGAGCAAACAATGCCCCATCCACAACAAGCCTCATCCATTAAAGAAGTGCAGAGGCTTCAGAGAGATGTCCCTGGAAGACCGCAAACAGTATCTCAAAAAGAACTCTATATGTTTCAAGTGCTGCTCTTCCACGAACCATCTCGCCAAGAACTGCAAGGTAGATGCAAAATGCAAAGAATGTGAAATGTGAATGTCCAGGCCCAGCTCCTTGGAAGTCAGAGTCGTCTCCTCCCGCCTCAGAGCATGGCGGGGAGAGAGAGGGAGCTGTCGGTCTGGAGATTACATCCAAGTGCACCGAAGTGTGTGGAGAAGGAGTGAGCGCAAGAGCATGCTCCAAGATATGCCTCGTTAATGTGTACCCAGTAGGACGTCGCCAGGAATCTGAAAAGATGTATGCCATACTAGATGAACAAAGCAATCGTTCTCTAGCAAGATCCGAGTTCTTCGATGTCTTCAAGGTCAAAGGAAGTCCGTCGCCTTACACGCAGAAGACTGTGCTGGACTTTCAGAGACAGCCAGCAGGAGGGCCTGTGGTTATGTTGTTGAGTCAGCCGACGGGAAGATTAGTCTCCCCCTTCCTACACTCATCGAATGTAATCAAGTCCCCGACAACCGTTCTGAGATTCCCACTCCGAATGCAGCTCATCACCACCGTCATCTGAGACGCAATGCAGACGAGATCCCACCTCTTGATCCAGACGCAGACATACTCCTGTTGTTGGGAAGGGACATCCTGAGTTTACATAAGATAAGGAAACAGATCAACAGTCCACATGACGCCCCTTTCGCCCAAAGGCTAGACCTCGGCTTGGTCGTTGTTGGAGACGTGTGCCTCAGGGGTGCTCACAAGCCATCTCAGGTGAGCACACTCAAGACTTCCATCTTGGAGAATGGTTGTCCAAGCTACCTTACCCCATGCAGTAGTCATAAGAACATAAGAACATAAGAAGTAGGAGCAGGAGTAGGCCAATCGGCCCCTCGAGCCTGCTCCGCCATTCAATAAGATCATGGCTGATCTGATCCTAACCGCCAATCCACTATCACAGAACCATCTCCTGAATCTAACAGAATTAGACACACGAAATAGGAGCAGGATCAGGCTACACGGCCCCTGGGCCCGCTCCGCTACCCACAGGGCCATGACCGATCCAAACCTAGACTCATGTCCAAATTCCTGCCCACTCCCCGTAACCCTTAATTCCCTTTACTTCTAGGAAACTGTCTATTTCTGTTTTAAATTTATGTAATGATGTAGGTTCTACAGCTTTTTGGGGCAGCATATTCCATGGACCTACCACGGCCCAGCCTCAGAACCCCCCAGCGCTGATCTCCACAGACAGCACACAGATGATGCTCACTGGAGAGAACCCGGGTCAGTCAGTCTTCTGTCGCACCGCCAATGACCACAAACTTGCTCCATCGATCGCCGACATAAGATTCCTCCAGATTATGGACAATGAGGTCTCTCGTGACAGCTCTAACAGCTGGGTTGCACCCTTACTCTTCCAGAACCCCAGATGACGGCTGCCGAACAACAGGGAGTATGCCTATAATTGTCTTAACTCACTCCGTCGCACACTAGAGTAGAAGCCAAAGATGAAAGCACACTTCCTAGAGTTTGTCAAGAAAATGCTTGTCAACGATCATGCAGAGCTAGCTCCTCCACTCCAGGAAGGCCAAGAGTGTTGGTACCTCCCCTCCTTCGGAGTCTATCACCCCAAAAAGCCGGAACAGATCCGCGTGGTGTTTGACTCCAGTGCACCATATCAGGGAGTCTCTCTCAATGATGTACTCCTCACAGGGCCCGATCTCAACAACAGCCTCTTAGGGGTACTCATGAGATTCAGGAAAGAGCCCGTTGCCATCACTGCCGATCTCCAGCACATGTTTCACTGCTTTGTGGTGAGAGAAGACCACAGAGACTTCCTCCGCTTCCTGTGGTATCGCAACAACGACCCCAACAGAAACATTATGGACTACAGAATGCATGTCCATGTCTTCGGGAATAGCCCGTCCCCTGCTGTCGCCAGATACAGGCTAAGGAGGGCTGCCAAGGAAGTAGAAGATGACTTTGGCAGTGATGTGAGAGGGTTCATCGAACGAGAGTTCTACGTTGACGATGCACTGACGTCATTCCCGACCAAAGCAGAGGCCATCAGTACCCTTGGACGAGCTCAGGAACTACTTGCACTATCCAACCTCAGGCTACACAAGATAGCCTCTAACAGACCAGCAGTGATGGAGGCATTCCCCCCTGAAGATCGTGCTAAGGACGTCAAGGATCTAGACCTCGTCACTGATGACCTCCCTCTACAGTGTAGCCTAGGAGTGTCTTGGAACATAGCAACAGACACGTTCATGTTCCAAGCCTTAGATGACAAGAAACCCTTCACACATAGAGGAGTGCTCTCTACAGTCAACAGCCTATACGACCCTCTCGGCTTCTTAGCCCCTGTCACCATACAAGGCAGGCTACTCCTCAGGGAACTCGCCACATGCGCTGAAGAGTGGGATTCACCCCTCCCTGAAGAGATGGAAGCAGAGTGGGACAGATGGAGAGGCTCACTTCAAGACTTACAGGAGATCCGAATACCTCGCTCCTATACGTCCTTCTCTCCCTCAAATGCCCAATTCAAAGAGCTTTGTGTCTTTGCAGATGCATCCGCTAAGGCCATTGCAGGTGTGGCTTATCTGAAGGTCACCACTCAAGATGGACAAAGCAAAGTCGGCTTCGTCTTGGGAAAGGCCAAGTTGGCACCCCAGCCAGACCTCACCATACCCAGATTGGAACTGTGCGCAGCAGTATTAGCAGTTGAGATTGCAGAGTTCATAGTGGAGGAGATGGGTCTGAAGTTCGACAGCATCAAGTATTATACAGACAGCAAAGTGGTGCTAGGATACATCCATAACCAAAGTAGACGGTTCTACGTATACGTGAACAACAGGGTCCAACGTATTCGGCAGTCCACATCCCCCGACCAGTGGAGGTACGTCCCCACAGACCTGAACCCAGCTGACTATGGGTCTAGATCTGTAACAGCGCCCCTTCTCAGCAGCACGACTTGGCTGTCAGGACCTGCTTTTCTTCAGGATCAGTCCCTGCACTCCTCTGAACTCAATGAGTCATTCGACCTCCTCAACCCTGTTTCTGACTCCGAGATACGCCCACAAGTCACAGCGAACGTTACTCAAATCTCAAAGGGCCTGATGAGCACCAAACGCTTCAAGCGTTTCTCCAAATGGAACACTCTCATAAAGACAGTAGCACGTCTAACCCATATAGCTCATACCTTCTCCCAGTCTACACAAGAGAGTAGCTGCCATAGGTGACACATCTGTCATAAGAGTCCCTCTGAAGAGGAGCTCAAGAGAGCCAAAATCCTTGTGATGAACAGTGTCCAACACGAGTGTTACTCAGAAGAGTTGAAGTGCATAGCAGCAGAACGCAACTTACCCCCTCACAGCAGTCTATGGAAGCTGCATCCTATCGTCGACACAGACGGACTTCTCAGAGGTGGTCCTTCTTTTGTCGCCAGAGGACTCCAGTGACAAGTAGAGTTAGGATTGTGTGGGGTCCAGACGGGGAGTGTTCTGGACTTATTACATGCAGATAGCACCCTCTGGTGGTAGTTATTGTGTTCTGGACTTATTACATGCAGATAGCACCCTCTAGTGGTAGTTAGTGTATAGCAGTGTTAGTATATAGCAGTAAGTTATTTGACCTTCCTGTTTGACCCAGAAGTAGTTTTCCAGGAAGAACCTGCTAAGTTATGAAGAAGCTCACATGAGGGATTCTCAATCCTGTTGCATCCTTCTCATACGCTAGGCAAGATGCAATGTCTGTGAGTATCCTTGTTTAGTAACATGATAACAACCTTGTCAGTGTAGTATTTTGAAAATACTTTGTCTATAAGAAGTTATTAGCTGTTAGTTACCGAGGTTTAGCTTCAGTGCTATTTAGTTATACAATTAGTCTATTCTGTTGTCATAACCATGCTTATATCTTATGTAACATCTAATGTATAGTACTCAGTTCTATGTACAAAACATACTTTGTCTTTGTTTACAGTTTCACAAATTTGTTCAAGTAAAGCTTCAAAACAGCAACCTGCTTCTCGGAGGAATTATTTGAATGAGTGTTTAGCTGACTGGATAACTAGATAGGAGCACGTCTAGCGAGACCAGTACACAATGGCTGAAGACCAATACCATGCACACAAAGCAGTAAGCAACTGGAACAAGCTGAATAAATGCAAGCACTACCTTGTATATATTGTAAGGAATAAAAGTTGTATGACAGGAATGAAAGGTAATTGAACCTTAGGCCCAGAAATTGTTGGAAAAATAATGGTGAATTAACGGTGCCCAGCATTATTAGTTTGCAAAAAACACATCAATTTGTGGTAAGGGAAAGATGCGGCATGAGTTGCTGGATGATTTGTGCCATTCCGCCATTAGCCTCATAGAAGATAGGAGCAGAAGTAGGCCATTCAGCCCCTTGAGTCTGTTTCATCATTTAATGAGATTATGGCTGATAATCCAAATTCAGTACCCTGTCCCTGCTTTCTCCCAATATCCCTTGATCCCTTTAGCCTTAAGAAATATATCTAACTCCTTCTTGAATATATTTAATGAATTGGCCTCAACTGCATTGTGTGGTAGAGAATTCCACAGGTTCACCACTCTCTGGGTGAAGAAATTCCTCCTCATCTCAGTCTTAAATGGCTTACCCCTTATCCTTAGACTGTGATCCCTGGTTCTGGACTCCCCCGCCATCGGGAACATCCTTCCTACATCTAGTCTGTCTAGTCCTGTTAGAATTTTATAAGTTTCAATGAGATCCGCTCTCATTCTTCTAAACTCTAGCGAATATAAGCCTAATCGACCTAATCTCTCCTCATACATCATTCCTGCCATCCCAGGTATCAGTCTGGTGAATCTTCGCTGCACTCTCTCCATGGCAAGAACATCCTTCCTCAGATATGGCGACCAAAACTGCACACAATACTCAAGGTGTGGTCTCACCAAGGCCCTATACAACTGCAGCAAGACATCCTTGCTCCTGTACTTGAATCCTCTCGCTATGAAGTCCAAAATATCATTTGGCTTCTTAACCGCCTGCTGCACCTGCAAGCTTACCTTCAGCGACTGGTGCACAAGGACACCCAGGTCTCGTTGCACTTCCCCTTTTCCCAATCTACTGCCGTTCAGATAATAATCTGTCTTCCTGTTTTAGCCACCGAAGTGGATAACCTCGCATTTATCCACATTATACTTCATTTGCCATGCATCTGCACAATCATCCAACCTGTCCAAATCATACTGGAGTTTCTCTGCATCCTCCTCACAGCACACAGGCCCACCCAGCTTTGTGTCTTCTGTAAACTTGGAGATATTACATCTAGTTCCCTTGTCTAGATCATTTATATATACTGTGAATAGCTGGGGTCCTAGCACCGATCCCTGCGGTACCCCACTAGTCACTGCCTGCCACTCGGAAAAAGAGCCATTTATTCCAACTCTTTGCTTCCTGTCTGCCAACCAGTTCTCTATCCAAGACAGCACCTTACCCCCAATCCCATGTGCTTTAACTATGCATGCTAATCTCTCATGCGGGACCTTATCAAAAGCCTTCTGAAAGTCCAAATACACCACATCCACTGGTTCTCCCTTATCTATTCTACCAGTTACATCCTCAAAAAATTCCAGTAGATTAGTCAAGCATGAGTTACCTTTTGTAAATCCATGTTGACTTTGTTCGATTCTGTCACTGTTTTCCAAGTGCTCTGCTATTACATCTTTTATAATGGACTCCAGCATTTTCCCCACTACCGATGTCAGACTTACCGGTCTATAATTCCCCATTTTCTCTCTACCACCTTTTTTAAATAGTGGGGTTACATTAGCTACCCTCCAATCCATGGGAACTGTTCCAGAGTCTATCGAATTTTGGAAGATGACCAGCAAATCATCTACTATTTCTAGGGCCACTTCCTTAAGTACCCTAGGATGTAGATTCAGGCCCTGGGGATTTATTGGCCTTCAATCCCATCACTTTCCCAAACACCATTTCCCTACAAATACTGATTTCATTCAATTCCTCCCTCTCATTAGACCCTATGTTCCCCAACATCTCTGGGAGGTTATTTGTATCCTCCTTTGTGAAGACAGAACCAAAGTATGTATTTAATTGGCCTGCCATTTCTTTGTTCCCCATTATAAATTCCCCTGATTCTGACTGCAAGGGACCTATGCTTGACTTCACCAATCTTTTTCTCTTCACATATCTATAGAAGCCTTTACAGTCAATTTTTATGTTCCCTGCAAGCTTACTCTCATAATCGATTTCCCCCCTCTTAATAAATCCCTTTGTCCTCCTTTGCTGAATCCTAAACTGTTCCCAATCCTAAGGTTTGCTGCTTTTTCTGGCCAAATTATATGTCCTCACCTTGGATCTTATGCTATCCCTAAATTCCCTTGTTAGCCGTGGTTGAGTCACCTTTTTAATTTTATTTTTATGCCAAACAGGGATGAACAAATTCTGTAGTTCATTCATGCGATCTTTAAATGTTTGCCATTGCCTATCAACTGCCAATCCTTTAAGTAACGTTCCCCAATCCATCCTAACCAATTCGTGCCTCATACCATTGTAGTTTCCTTTATTTAAATTCAGGACCCTAGTCTCTGAGTCAACTGCTTCACTCTCCATCTTAATGAAGATTTCGATCATATTATGATCGCTCCTCTCCAAGGGGCCTCGCACAACAAGATTGCTAATGAATCCTTTCTCATTACATAATACCCAGTCTAAGATGGCCTGATCTCTAGTTGGTTCCTCTACATATTGGTCCAGGAAACCATCCCGTATACACACTAGGAATTCATCCTCCACAGTATTGTTACTAATTTGGTTAGACCAATCTATATGTAGATTAAAGTCACCCATGATAACTGCTGTGCCCTTATTGCACGCATCTCTAATTTCCCGTTTAATGCCATTCCCAAACTCAGCATTACTGTTTGGGGGTCTGTATACAACTCCTACTAATGTTTTCTGCCCCTTGGTATTTCTCAGCTCTGCCCATACAGATTCCACATCATCAGAGCTAATATCCTTCCTTACTATTGTGTTAAACTCCTCTTTAACCAGAAATGCTACCCCACCTCCTTTTCCTTTTTTCCTTTCCTTCCTGAATATTGAATACCCCTGGATGTTGAATTCCCAATATTGGTCACCCTGGAGCCATGTCTCCATAATCCCAATTATATCATACCCGTTTACATTTATTTGCGCAGCTAATTCATCCACTTTATTAAGAATGCTCCTCGCATTAAGACACAAAGCCTTCAGGCTTGATTTTTTAACACTCTTAGTCCTTTTAGAATTATTATTTACTGTGGCCCTGTTTGATTTACACCCTTGATTTCTTTGCCTTCCACTTTTGCTTTTCTCCTTCCTGTCTTTTGTTTCTATCCTTGCTTCCCTTTCCTCTGTCTTCCTGCACAGGTTCCCAACCCCCTGCCATTTTAGTTTAAGCCCTCCCCAACAGCACCAGCAAACTCTCCCCCTAGGACATCAGTTCCAGTCCCACCCAGGTACAAACCATGCAGTTTATACTGGTCCCACCTCCCCCAGAACTGGTTACAATGTCCCAGGAATTTGAATCCCTCCCCCTTGCACCATTCCTCCAGCCACATATTCATCAGTTAAAAGCGACGGATTCAGCGAGGCCCGACCAGAGCGATGGACCTGGGTGAGGAGTGCAGCGCGACTGGCGGCAGTTAAAAGCGGCGGATTCAGCGAGGCCCGACCAGAGCGACAGACCTGGGTGAGGAGTGCAGCACGACCGGTGGCATTTAAAAGCAGCGGATTCAGCGAGGCCCGACCAGAGCGACGGACCTGGGTGAGGAGCGCAGCGTGACCGGCAGCAGTTAAAAGCGGTGGATTCAGCGAGGCCCGACCAGAGCGATGGACCTGGGTGAGGAGTGCAGCGCGACCGGCAGCAGTTAAAAGCGGCAGATTCAGCGAGGCCCGACCAGAGCGACGGACCTGGGTGAGGAGTGCAGTGCAACCGGCGGCAGTTAAAAGCAGCGGATTCAGCGAGGCCTGACCAATTCAACAGCAGGGGAGAGAGGTAAAAAGTAATCAAAGTGTGATGTCACCAGGAAGCAGGTAAGTGATTGGTTGGTGAGTATTTCTCTCTTTTTTAAACTTTAACTCTGGTTTATAGTTACTAAGGTCTCTCTGGTGCAGCGGGGACTGTTGGTAAATCAGTTAACTGTAGTGTAATTAGTGGGATTGATTGATTTAATTTAAATTCAATTAATTAAAGGGTAAGTCATGGCAGGAGAGCCCGGCCCCATTGTATGCTCCTCCTACAATATGTGGTAACTCAGGGACACTTCCTGTGTCCCTGACAACTATATGTGCAGGAAGTGCATCCAGCTGCAACTACTGACAGACCGCATTGCAGCACTGGAGCTGCGATTGGATGCATACTGGAGCGTTCACGATGCTCAGGACATCGTGAATATCACATTTACAGAGTTGGACACACCGCAGGTAGAGGTTGGACAGGAAGAAAGGGAACGGGTGACCAACAGGCAGAGTACTAGGTGCAGGCAGGTAGTGCAGGGGTCCCCTGTGGCCATCCCCCTCTCCAACAGATACACCACTTTGAGTACTGTTGGGGGGGATGGCTTATCAGAGGAAGGCAGCAGCAGCCAACTTCCTGGCACCAGGGGTGGCTCTGCTGCACAGAATGGGAGGAAAAAGATGGGTAGAGCTATAGTAATAGGGGATTCAATTGTAAGGGGAATAGATAGGCATTTCTGCGGCCGCAAACGAGACTCCAGGATGGTGTGTTGCCTCCCTGGTGCAAGGGTCAAGGATGTCTCCGAGCGGCTGCAGAACATCTTGGAAGGGGAGGGTGAACAGCCAGTTGTCGTGGTGCATATAGGCACCAACGATATAGGTAAAAAGCGGGATGAGGTCCTAAAAGCAGAATATAGGGAGTTAGGAGATAAATTAAAAAACAGGACCTCAAAGGTAGTAATCTCAGGATTGCTACCAGTGCCACGTGCTAGTCAGAGTAGAAACAGAAGGATACTTCAGATGAATACGTGGCTAGAGGAATGGTGCCAGGGGGAGGGATTAAAGTTCCTGGGACATTGGAACCGGTTCTGGGGGTGGTGGGACCAGTTCAAACCGGATGGTTTGCACCTGGGCAGGGCTGGAACCGATATCCTAGGGGGAATGTTTGCTTGTGCTGTGGGGGAGGGTTTAAACTAAAATGGCAGGGGGTTGGGAACCTGTGCAGGGAGACAGAGGAACGGGAAACAAGGATAAAAGCAAAAGATAGGAAGGAGAAAAACAAAAGTGGCAGTCAGAGAAATCAACGGTTTAAATCAAATGTGGCCACAGTAAATAATAATTCTAATAGGTCTAAGAGCATTAAAAAAACAAGCCGGAAGGCTTTGTGCCTTAATGCGAGGAGCATTTGTAATAAGTTGGATGAATTGGCTGCGCAAATAGAGGTAAACGAATATGATTTGGTTGGGATTACGGAAATGTGGCTCAAGGATGGCCAAGACTGGGAACTCAACATTCAGGGGTATTCGATATTCAGGGAAGATAGGCAGAAAGGAAAGGGAGGTGGGGTAGCATTACTGGTTAAAGAAGGGATTAACACAATTGTGATGAAGGATATTAGCTCTGATGATGTGGAATCTGTATAGGTAGAATTGAGGAATACTAAGGGCAGCACGGTGGCATAGTGGTTATCACTGTTGCCTCACAGCACCAGGGACCCGGGTTCAAATCCTGCCTTGAGTGACTGTCTGTGTGGAGTTTGCACATTCTCCCCGTGTTTGCGTGGGTATTATCCGGGTGCTCCGGTTTCCTCCCACAGTCCAAAGATGTGCGGGTTAGGTTGATTGGCTATGATAAATTGACCCTTAGTGTTAGGGGGATTAAATACGTGGGGTTACGGGGATCGGGTGGGATATGTGTCGGTGCAGGCTCGATGGGCCGAAATGGCCTCTATCTGCACTGTGGGGTTTCTGTGATTCTGTGAAGGGGAAAAAAACATTAGTGAGAGTGGTATATAGACCTCCAAATAGTAAGGCGGAGGTTGGGGATGGCATTAAAAGGGAAATTAAAGAAGCATGCAATAAGGGCACAGCAGTCATCATGGGTGACTTTAATCTACATATAGATTGGGCCAACCAAATTAGTAACAATACTGTGGAGGAGGAATTCCTGGAGTGTTTACGGGATGGTTTCCTGTACCAATATGTCGAGGAACCAACCAGAGATCAGGCCATCTTAGACTGGGTATCATGTAACGAGAAAGGATTAATTAGCAATCTTGTTGTACGAGGCCCCTTGGGTCGGAGCGATCATAATATGATCGAATTCTTCATTAAGATGGAGAATGAAGTAGTTGAATCAGAGACTAGGGTCCTCAATTTAAATAAAGGAAACTACGATGGTCTGAGGAGCGAGTTGGGTAGGATTGATTGGGGAATGGCACTCAAAGGGTTGACGGTGGATAGGCAATGGCAAACATTCAAAGACCGAATGGATGAGCTACAGAATTTGTTCATCCCAGTTTGGCATAAAAATAAAACAAAAAAGGTGACTCAACCGTGGCTAACAAGGGAAATTAGGGAGAGCATAAGATCCAAAGAGAGGACATACAAATTGGCCAGAAAAAGCAATAATCCTGAGGATTGGGAGCAGTTTAGGATTCAACAAAGGAGGACAAAGGGATTAATTAAGAAAGGGAAAATAGAATATGAGAGAAAGCTTGCAGGGAACATAAAAACTGACTGTAAAAGCTTTTATAGATATGTGAAGAGAAAAAGATTGGTGAAGTCAAGCGTAGGTCCCTTGCAGTCAGACTCAGGGGAATTTATAATGGGGAACAAAGAAATGGCAGACCAACTAAATACATATTTTGGTTCTGTCTTCACAAAGGAGGACACAAATAACCTCCCAGAGATGCCGGGGAACATAGGGTCTGATGAAAGGGTGGAACTGAAAGAAATCAATATTTGTAGGGAAATGGTGTTAGGAAAATTGATGGGACTGAAGGCCGAAAAATCCCTAGGGCCTGATAATCTACATCCCAGGCTACTTCAGGAAGTGGCCCTCGAAATAGTAGATGCATTGCTGGTCATCTTCCAGAACTCGATAGACTCTGGAACAGTACCCATGGATTGGAGGGTAGCTAATGTTACCCCACTATTCTAAAAAGGTGGTAGAGAAAAAGTGGGGAATTATAGACCGGTAAGTCTGAAATCGGTAGTGGGGAAAATGCTAGAGTCCATTATAAAAGATGTAATGGCAGAGCACTTGGAAAGCAGTGACAGGATCGGACAAAGTCAACATGGATTTACAAAAGGTAAATCATGCTTGACTAATCTACTGGAATTTTTTGAGGATGTAACTGGTAAAATAGATAAGGGAGAACCAGTGGATGTGTTGTATTTGGACTTTCAGAAGGCTTTCGATAAGAGATTAGCATGCAAAATTAAGGCACATGGGATTGGGGGCAAGGTATTGACTTGGATAGAGAACTGGTTGGCGGACAGAACGCAGAGTTGGAATAAACGGGTCGTTTTCCGAGTGGCAGGCAGTGACTAGTGGGGTACCGCAAGGATCAGTCCTAGGACCCCAGCTGTTCACAATATATATTAATGATCTGGATGAGGGAATTGGATGTAATATCTCCAAATTTGCAGATGACACAAAGCTGGGTGGGAGGGTATGCTGTGAGGAGGATGTCGTGAAACTCCAGTATGATTTGAACAGGTTGGGTGATTGGGCAGAAACATGGCAAATGCACTATAATGTGGATAAATGTGAGGTTATCCACTTTGGTGGCAAAAACAGGAAGGCAGATTATTATTTGAATGGCAATAGATTGGGAGAAGGGGAAGTGCAAAGAGACCTGGGTGTTCTTGTGCACCAGTCGCTGAAGGTAAGTGTTGAGTCTGTGTGTCCCAGTTATGCTTAGGATCAATCACTGGACACAGACAACAAGAATAACTTTTAACAGGTCTTTACTATTCGGAGGTCAGGGCTGTACTGCCCAGCAAATCCCTACACAAAACTTATATACCGGTGTGGTCACCACCGGTATTACAGTATACAGCAGCCAAGAGAAAGTAGTACATCTCTTAAGGTAGTTCTCTTAAGGTGGAACAGGTTACATACACCACAATCCTCCCTTTTTAGCTTAACAGTTATATCCCCATTTAACATAACATAATAACATATATATATATATCCAACTTCATGCAAAACAGTTCAAAGATTCAGTCTCTGAGGAGGCCTCCTGATTCGAGTTGGATAGCGCCTTTCAGGGGTCTCTGATTCTCGTTGCTGGGGTGACTCATCTTGTTGGTCTCTTATGGATTGGACATCATCATCAGGTACATTCACTTCTGAGGTAGATGCTTCAGGTTTACTAACTTCTTCCACAGTTGTCTCTGCCGTAACCATGGGTTCGACCCTTGTTCTCGATTCTACCAGTTGGTCAGCATGACGCCGTATTACATTTTCACCAATATCTACCGTGCACATCAGGGGTCCTTGTCTGGCCCGAATTGTTCCAGATTGCCATTTCTCATTTTTATAGTCCCGGGCTAACACTGGTTGTCCTATTTCGAAACTCCGAGTGGTCTTGTTATTTATATGCTGGAACTGTTTGTTTTCAACTTCCCTCCGCACATTTGGTTTTAACAAGTCCAACCTGGACCGCAACCTCCTGTTGTAGAACATCATGGCAGGACTTTGGTTTGTCACTGCATGAGTGGCGTTTCGATATGCCAGTAGGAATTTGTCCACCTTGTGTTGTAGTGGAATCTGATCTTCGCTCATGGCCTTTATTGCTTTTTTGAACGTTTGTACAAATCTCTCGGCCAACCCGTTTGTAGCCGGATGATATGGGGCAGAGGTATAATGTTTCACCCCATTCTTCTTCATGAATTTCTGGAATTCTTCTGACACGAACTGCGGTCCGTTGTCTGAACATATTTGTTCTGGCAATCCATTTCTTGCAAATATCGTTCTTAGCACCGCGATCGTCTTTTCCGAGGTAGTGGTATTCATCTTAATCACTTCTGGCCATTTAGAATGTGCGTCCACCGCAATTAAAAACATGGAGTCCATGAATGGACCAGCAAAGTCAATATGTACACGTTGCCATGGGGTTGAAGGCCACTCCCATGGATGCAGCGGTGCAATCGGAGGTGCATTTTGCACTTTTTGGCACCCTGAGCAGCTTTTCGTCAGATCCTCTATCTGTTGGTCGATACCCGGCCACCACACATAAGCCCTAGCAAGGCTTTTCATCTTGACTCCCCCCAGATGACCTTCATGCAGTTCCTTTAGAACTCTCTCTCTTAACTTAGGAGGAATAATCACCCTTGTTCCATACATCAATGTTCCTTGACAGACGGACAGCTGTTCTCGTCTTGCTGACAATGCCGGTAACAGTGGATCACCATGTGCTGGCCATCCCTTCACTGTCACTTCGTAGACCCAGGACAGTGTCGGGTCGTTCCTGGTTTCTCTTTCAATACTTGCATTGGTGACTGGTAAACATTCGATGATGGTCGAGTGAAATAACTCAACAGGGTCAACCGTCGGTGCCTCCTCCTCTGTAGGTAGTGGCAGGCGCGACAGCCCATCAGCATTACCATGCTGCTTTGTACCTTTGAATTCAATCTGATATTGATGTGCCCCTAGGAAAAGGGACCATCTCTGGAGTCTCTGTGCTGTCATCACCGAAACACCCTTCTTAGGGTTAAAAATGGATACCAACGGCTGGTGGTCTGTCAGAAGCGTAAACTTTTGGCCCTGCAGGTAATGATTAAACTTCTCTACTCCCCACACAAGGCTGAGAGCCTCCCTATCTATCTGAGCATAGTTGCGCTCCGCGGAGGTCAATGATCTGGATGCGAACGCGACTGGCCTCTCCAGGCCATTTGGCAACTTGTGTGAGAGTACTGCCCCAATACCATATGGAGAAGCATCACAAGCCAAACGAATAGGCAGCGTTGGGTTGAAGTGAGCCAACACTTCCTCTGAGGTGATCAATGCCTTGCTTTTGCGAAAGGCCCTCTTACAGTCCTCGCTCCACTTCCATGGTACTCCCTTCTGCAAAAGAGCGTTCAGCGGGTGCAGCACCGTGGATAAATTTGGCAGAAACTTATGGTAATAGTTAATCAACCCTAGGAACGACCTCAACTGGGATACATTATCCGGAGCGGGAGCCTTCACAACAGCTTCGATCTTGTCAGGAGACTTATGCAGCCCCTCCTGGTCAATGACATGACCACAGTACGAGATCCGCTTCTGAAAGAACTCACATTTCTGGCGATTAACTCGAAGTCCATATTCTTTCAATCTGGTGAGCACCAGTTCCAAATTTGCAAGGTGTTCCTCGTCATCATCTCCTGTAATCAAAATATCGTTCAGGTAACATTGTGTGCCTGGAATTCCCTGTAATACCTGCTCCATGGCCCTTTGCCAAATTGCTGGAGCCGATGCCACTCCAAAAACCAGTCTATTATACCGGTACAAGCCTCTATGCATGTTGATCGTGAGATACTGGCGTGACTCTTCCTCAACTTCCATCTGTAAGTACGCCTGCGCCAGGTCTATCTTGGTGAAGTGTTTCCCGCCAGACAACGAAGCGAAGATATCCTCAATCCGCGGAAGCGGATACTGCACCGTGTGAAGCACCGGATTAACAGTGATCTTGAAATCTCCACAGATGCGAACCTTCCCCGGTTCCCCCGGCTTGTTGCTCGATGAACGCTTCATGACGGGAACAATGGGCATAGCCCACTCACTCCAGTCTACCTTAGACAGTACTCCTGAACATTCTAGCCCTTCCAGCTCAGCTTCCACAGCAGGTCGTATCGCATAAGGTACCGGTCTGGCTTTGAAAAATTTCGGGTTTGCATGTTCTTCAACCTTGATGTTTGCCGTAATTCCTCTCAGTGTTCCCAGTCCCTGTTGGAACACCTCTTTAGCATTGTCCAATATTCTGGACAATCGTTTAGGTTTGACATCTTTTTTACCGGAATCTACCGTTAGTGCTTTTAAGGAATGCCAGTCCATATTTATTTTCCTAATCCACTCCCGTCCCAGTAGTGGTGGACCTCTCTCAGGTAGCACATATAAGTCTATTCCTCGGCTTTCTTTGCCCTTGTGGACCACCTTTACCTCTATCTTCCCGATGGGGTATACTCTTTGCCCCGTGTATGTTTTCAATACAATCTCCGTACCCCGTAGGGGAATATGTGGGAATAACCTTTTGTAATCTTGCTTATTCATGACCGTCAATGCCGATTCAGTGTCCAATTCCATCTTCACTTGGACTCCTGCTATCTGAAGTGTGACCCAAGTTGTTTGGAGGTCTGCTTCCTTACCAACATTGTGCACTCTTAGACTACCCAGTTCATTACTGCTGGAGTCTGAATCTGACTTCTGTTCGTTCGAACTGTTCTCTGTCACCTTGTGTACCTTTCTGTACTTTTCCTGCGGTGACTTTTTGTTGCTGGTCTTCTTTCCTGACCGGCATACTTTAGCTATGTGACCAAGCCTGCCACATTTTCTGCATTCCTGATTTTTGAACCAGCACTGGTTCTGATTGTGCGTTATCTTTCCACAACGATAACATTTTACTGTACCCAAGACCATTTGATTGGTGCTGAGTTCCGGTGACCGCAGCTGCATTTCCGCCGTGCCTCTCGCTGCGGCTTCTTGCGATGCTGCAATAGTGACAGCTTTATCAAGCGTAAGATCATTCTCCTCAAGCAGTCGCTTTTGTGTTCCTTCTTTTAACAATCCACACACAAATTTATCTCTCAGCGCATCTGCTAGTCCTGTTCCAAACTGACAGTACTTCGATAGCTTACGCAGTTCAATTAAAAATTCAGCGTTGCTTTCGTCTTTCAGCTGCGTTCTTCTGTAAAATTTAAATCGTTCCACTATCATCAGCGGCGTGGGGTTTAAATGATTTTTCAGGACAGTAACAATATTCGCAAAAGTCTGATCCGCCAGTTTATTTGGTGATAGAAGGTGCTTCAATAGCCCGTATGTCTTCGCACCCATTGAGCTTAATAAGGTTAGTGCTTTCTCATCATCTGGTACCTTATTTGATTTACAATAAACTTCCATGCGTTCTACATACGTGGTCCAATCTTCGATATCACTATCAAAGGTATTGGGCCAGAAATTCGTGACCAAATGCGTGAGTACGGTCGGGGTACTCACGCATCTGGCCGTTGGAAATGCCAGCGTTCAGCATGAACAGCGCATGCGGGGAACGCCGGCATTTCCAGACCTCGGAACGAAGGGGTTCATAGGCACAGCGCGTGCGACTGCACAGGCAGCGCTTGCGCAGTGAACTTCGTAGATTTCATTCATGGATTCAGTGAGGGTAAGTCCTTACAAGTTACACTTGAAAAAAGCAGGTGTAAAGTTGTTCCAAGGCTGCGGAGGAAGATATATTTTATCGTGGAGCTTCTGAAAGGCAATATTTTTGTTTGGGAAAGGGAGGGAAGTTATTTTAAGAAATTTTAAGTAAGTTTTAAAGTTTAAATTTTTTTTTTAAATGGGTTTTCAGAACGGTAGGTAGAAGGAGCAATTGTGGCTGTGTGAATGGAATGTGAAAATGAGTGTTCTAAAATGAGTAATGTAACATTTCCAGCACTTTTAAGAAAGAAACTTTTCATCAGTAATAAGTAATTATGTATGTATGTCCGCATATATTCCTTTACGTATATGTATGTATGTTTTCTATTCCTTTACTAATGTGTATGAATGTATGTTTTTAATTATGATTTTCCAATAAGTTACTTTCTCTGAAAGTCATAATTAAATAATACATTCATACACATCAGTAAAGGAATATATACATAACACGCAAAGGAATATATACAGACATACATACTTTCAGAAGCTCCACGATAAGAAATATCTTCCTCCGCAGCCTCTGGAGCAACTGTACCCATGCTTTTTTCATGTGTAAGTTGTAAGGACTTGATCTCACTGAAATCATGAATGAAAGCGGCGAATTTTACTGCGCACGCGTTTTGCCTCTGAACCCCTTCGTTCAGAGGACAGGAAATGCCGGTTTTCCCCGCATGCGCTGTGCATGCTGAAAACCGGCATTTCCTCCGGCCAGACGCGTAAGTACCCCGACCGTACTCGCGCATTTGGAAGGGAATTACTGGGCCAACATTTTACATGTAAAAAAAATGAAAAATTTAACAATTGCACGATTTGCCCCCTCGCATCTGCGACTGAGGGTCCAAGGAGGTGCATTGCGCAAGAGGTCATCGTCGTACATATCCTCACACTGTTCCCTTTCGGGAACTGTATGAAGTGGTGGAAGGATTTATGGCCGTGATTAACGCTCATTCCGTGACCGTAACCATCTTTGAACCAGCCATTAGGGTGGTTAGTCCTATGGCGTGAGGGTTTTACGGGCTCCCACAACCCATCTGAGGGGGGGGGGCCACCCACACCCACGGACGCAAGTATCCCGCTGGATGTCCACCCAGAATTTATAGTTGGAGCTCCGACTCCACTTGCCGGGACTGTCTGGAGTGGGGTTCGAAACCTTACTCCTTCTGGCCCAGCGGCGGGGATGCTTACTGCTACGCAAAAGGCCCACTCCGCACAAAAGGTGACACCCATACGTTTCCTGCGCCTTTTCCCTCCCCGTGACTGGAGCCCTATGCTGCCACTTGAAAGACCAAGCTATCATCTGCCCTTTTTGCGGCGCCTTTGACTTCTCATTACCAATGATGAGCAGGCGCTGCGCCTCCACCTCCTTGAGGAGATTGCTGAGGTCATCATCAGTTCAATTGTGAGTTCTTTTAATGCCGTGAATTGTGTTCATTCCAGCCATTTCACGTTGCTAATCGGATTGGGCCTTTGGCATAGCGGTAGGATCCCTGCCGCTGGGCCAGATCAGGGTAGGGTTTCGAACCCCGCTCCAGACAGTCCCAGCAAGTGGAGTCGGAGCTCCGGCTCTAAATTCTGGGTTGACATCCAGTGGGATATTTGCGTCCGTGGGTGTGGGTGGCCCCCCCTCCTTGTATAGCTTGTGGGAGCCCGTAAAACCCTCCCGCCATAGGACTAACCGCCCTAATGGCTGGTTCAAAGATGGTTACGGTCACGGAATGAGCGTTAATCATGGCCATAAATCCTTCCACCACTTCATACAGTTCCCCAAAGGGAACAGTGTGAAGACACGTATGACGACGACATTGCTAAATAAATACATGGAGTTAAAAAAATTCTTTTAGGGCTTTTAAAAGTCTTTAAATTGCTTTAATTCTGTTTAAAACTACTTCAGATTCTTCAAAATAATGTAAACATTTTTAAAATTTTATAAAAGTTCACAAAACATTCATAAAATAGCAGATAACTTACTTTCCCTGCAGCTGTGTAACTACAAAGTCCTCTGCAGCTGCTTGGAGAGATTGGGGGCATGTCCTACTACAATGAGACCTTAAGGGGCGTGTCTCACTTGCACTGCACGCTCCAGGCTTCGCGCTGGCTGCACTCCTGGGCGGCGTGACGTCATACGCTGCCCGGGATTCTTCTTTTTGAAACACCAATTCCAGGCGTCCCTGGAGGTGATCGGCAGGAGCGTCGGGTAAGTGCATATATGGGGCTTGCATGCGCGGCAAGCCCCGTTCACGAATTTCTGGCCCATTAATGTTCCCATGTTTAGGCATCCTTGCAATTTTTTAAAATTTTTCTTTTTCTCAAAATGGCGGCTTCCCGCGCTTGTCTTCTTCCCCCGCCTACTAAAATGGTGGCTTCCCGCGCTTGGCGGTCTTTCCCGCGCTCGTCTTCTTCCCCCGCCGACTACAATGGCGGATTCCCGCATTTGCCTTCTTCCCCCGCTGGCTGCAATGGCGATTGCCGTGCTGCTGCCGTTCTCTCCTCCCCAGTGGCTCTCAATTCCCCGACGCTGCTTTGCCTCGCAGCCCCGCTTTCAGCCCGGTCCTTTACACTGGCTGCGTTTGAGTTCTCCGCGGCTCTCGTGCTCGATTGCAGCCCGGCCCTTTTTACCGGCCGTGGTCGAGTTCTCCACCCTTATTCCTCCGTTTTCCCTCCCCTACTCCATAGCCAACGCGGCTGACTTTCTGCTCGTGTCGCTGATCGGCTTACCCACCACCGTGGCAGAAGGGATGATCACTGCCTGTCGCTGATGGAGGGCTTCGTGGTCAGAATTTTTCTTTTTAACCCGGGTTCTCGATGCCTCCCGTGCGATGGTGCTCAGCAGGATGATGAGGGCGGATGCCTCTTCTCGACGCCCGTTCTGAGGACGAAGCTGCCTTGGATGTAAAACTGCCGCAGGGTAAGATCGGACTCGTCGCCACTGTTGAGTCTGTGTGTCCCAGTTATGCTTAGGATCAATCACTGGACACAGACAACAAGAATAACTTTTAACAGGTCTTTACTATTCGGAGGTCAGGGCTGAACTGCCCAGCAAATCCCTACACAACACTTATATACCGGTGTGGTCACCACCGGTATTACAGTATACAGCAGCCAAGAGAAAGTAGTACATCTCTTAAGGTAGTTCTCTTAAGGTGGAACAGGTTACATACACCACAGTAAGCATGCAGGTGCAGCAGGCGGTTAAGAAGGCAAATGGTATGTTGGCCTTCGTAGCAAGAGGGTTCGAGTACAGGAACAAGGATGTCTTGCTACAGTTGTACAGGGCCTTGGTGAGACCGCACCTTGAGTATTGTGTGCAGTTTTGGTCGCCTTACCTGAGGAAGACGTTCTTGCCATGGAAGGAGTGCAGCGAAGATTCACCAGGCTGATACCTGGGATGGCAGGAATGACGTATGAGGAGAGATTGTGTCGATTGGGCTTATACTCACTGGAGTTTAGAAGATTAAGAGGGGATCTCATCGAAACCTATAAAATTCTGTCAGGCCTGGACAGACTAGATGCAGGAAGGATGTTTCTGATGGCCGGGGAGTCCAGAACCAGGGGTCATAGTCTAAGGATAAGGGATAAGCCATTTAGGACTGAAATGAGGAGGAATTTCTTCACCCAGAGAGTGGTGAACCTGTGGAATTCTCTGCCACAGAGGGCAGTGGAGGCCAGTTCATTAAATATATTCAAGAAAGAGTTGGATATATTTCTTAAGGCTAAAGGGATCAAGGGATATGGGGAGAAGGCAGGGACAGGGTACTGAATTTGGATGATCAGCCATGATCTCATTGAATGGCGGAGCAGGCTCGAAGGGCCGAATGGCCTACTCCTGCTCCTATCTTCTATGTTTCTATGTTTCTATCCTTCTGTTTCTACTCTGACTTGCACGTGGCACTGGTAGCAATCCTGAGATTACTACCTTTGAGGTCCTATTTTTTAATTTACCTCCTAATTCCCTATATTCTGCTTTTAGGACCTCATCCCATTTTTTACCTATATCGTTGGTACCTATATGCACCATGACAACTGACTGTTCACCCTCCCCCTCCAGCATGCCCTGCAGCCACCCCAAGACATCATTGACCCTTGCACCAGGGAGGCAACATACCATCCTGGAGTCTCCTTTGCAGCCGTAGAAATGGCTATCTGTACCCCTATCACTGTAGCTCTCCCACTCTTTTTCCTCCTGTTCTGTGCAGCAGGGCCACCCATGGTGCCAGAAGGTTGGCTGCTGCTGCCTTCCCCCGTTAAGCCATCTCCCTCAACAATATCCAAAGTATATCTGTTTGAAAGGGGGAAGGCCACAGGGGACCCCTGCACTACCTGCCTGCGCCTACTACTCTGCCTGGTGGTCATCCATTCCCTTCCTGCCTGTGCAGCCTTTACCTGCGGTGTGACCAACTGATTAAATGTGCTATCCACGATGTACTCAGCATCGCGAATGCTCTAGTTTGTATCCATTCGCAGCTCCTGCGCCACAATGCGGTCTGCCAGTAGCTGCAGCTGGATACACTTCCCGCACACATGGTCGTCAGGGACACAGAAAGTGTCCCTGATTTCCCACATAGAGCAGGAGCAGCATGCCACGGGGCCGAGCTGTGCTGCCATGACTTAGCCTTTAATTAATTCAAATTAAATTAAATCAAATCAATACCATTAATTACACTACAATTAAATGATATACTCAAGGGCCCTTGTTTATTGCACTCCCCGCTACACAACAGAGACCCTCGAAACTATAAACCACAAAAATTAAGTTTGGAAAAAAGCGAGAAAAAGAGAAATACTCACCAACCAATCACTTAGCTGCTTTCTGGTGATGTCACACTTCATTTTCTTTTTACTTCTCGCTGCTGCCGCCGGTGAGTCTGGGCCGGGCTCTCTCTCCCCGCTCCTTAACTCCTTGGTCGCCACGCTCAGTCTCCACCCAGGACCGCTCTCGCTGCTGCCGCCGGTGAGTCTGGGCCGAGCTCTCTCTCCCCGCTCCTTAACTCCTTGGTCGCCACGCTCAGTCTCCACCCAGGACCGCTCTCGCTGCTGCCGCCGGTGAGTCTGGGCCAAGCTCTCTCTCCCCGCTCCTTAACTCCTTGGTCGCCACGCTCAGTCTCCACCCAGGACCGCTCTCGCTGCTGCCGCCGGTGAGTCTGGGCCGCGCTCTCTCTCCCCGCTCCTTAAATCCTCGGTCTCCATGCTCAGTCTCCACCCAGGGCCGCTCTCACTGCTGCCGCCGGTGAATCTGGGCAAAATCGAAAAAATTGCAACCTCACCATTCAGTGCATGTCATTAAATTGCTGTAAATGGAAATGAATCCCACCTCAGCCATTTGGGCTAATAATTCATGTCGTAAGGACCCTGTTAATGCCATGATTTATGGTCCTGACATGAAACTCAACCTTGGAGGCACAGAAAGGGAACAAATGAAGCTGTGTTGTCTCACTCCAAAAGGTAGTGAATTGTTCCTAGAGGTTTTTAAACTTTTTTAAAATCTGCCTTGGCAGTATTTGTGTGCCAGGCTTGCCATCCACACTCCTGTTAGTGTCGAAAGGCAATCATTTTCAGGATGCAAAGCTATTTTGACACTCAGAAATGCAAATTAGGTAGATTTCTTACAGAAAATAATTTTGGAATACAGTATTTGAGTAAGAATGTTTGTACATTTCACACACCTACCCTGTCAGTCACTCATTATTAACTTCTGAAGGACCAATACAACAATTCCCAAACACAACTGCGTTACAACGTTCTCTTCTTCTGCTTGTTCTTTTTCATTCTTTTCTTACTCTTTCTTTCTGTCTTTTTTTTCTCTCTCTTAATCCACTCTCTTTCTTTCCTTCTCTTTATTTCTCTTTCTGTACCTAACTTGACTCGAATTCACCCTATTTCCTACTCTGTCGTTCACTCATTTTGTTTTTCTCTATCCTTTGGTTTCATTGGTCAAGGAGGTAGACCATTAGACATGACATTCATGAGGTTTCAGATGCACCGTTGACATCGCTGCAGCATTATTAATTCACATTTCCAGCAAATTGCAGCACAAATATAATGCAATCTGAAGGGTGAGGAAAGAAGTCCAATTCACGGCGCTAACTACAAGATGCACCATTCCAGCAATTTCTGGGCCTTAGTTTTAATCATATTGACATCATCAGAATCCTGAGGTTTGATCATTATCTCTCACTGACAGCCATGTATTATCCAATATTTAGAGGGACAGACAATAGGTTTACAACTGTAGGGGGTGGTGTCATGGTGCCCAGTCAGCTTCGCCTCTGACTGTCCCTTGAGCAGTTCGAATCACTCCCACACCCCTGGGTTCTAGACACTTAGGTACAGGCAGTGATACAGAAAATCGAGTAGACAAGTGGTTTGGTGTAAAAAAAATAAGATTTTATTGAAACAGAATAAAAAACAGTCTTATGAGTATTACTGGTATAAAATACAGGCATAAACAATTACACTTATTCAGGGAATGACACGGCACATCGAGGGAAAAACAACTACATTAACCATCCCCCTTATCCTTATCCCACCCCCTATACCTAACTAGATTAAGCTATGAGGGGCCAGGAATTTATGCTCACCAATCCAAAACCTGTTGCTTTAACGGTTGTGAGTTTTGAGGTTTGGTCCACTGTCCTTTGGTCTCAGGGCGTGGCGCTGGAGTTGTTGATGCGACACACCTTCCCTCTCCTCAGCTATCATCGCCGTCTCGTTGCGATGGGTTTTCTTCTTCTTCTCCCTCTGGTGGTCGTCAGCGGTAACGTTGCGGTTGTGGGTCGGTTGGTTTTCACTGCTTATTTGATTTTACTACCCAAGCTTTGAACGCTAGCATATTCGTCGTGGGCGTGGACACTCACGTCTAACGCCTGCTTATTCGCAGTGTTCAAA
Organism: Somniosus microcephalus; assembly: GCF_052327205.1. Taxonomy (NCBI): domain Eukaryota; kingdom Metazoa; phylum Chordata; class Chondrichthyes; order Squaliformes; family Somniosidae; genus Somniosus; species Somniosus microcephalus. The sequence goes on from NC_140990.1 coordinate 230,914,154, forward strand.
TGCCAACTTATCCTCACTGTCCATACATACCCTGCTAATTTCTTCCCCAAACGCCAGCTTATAACTAGGCATTTGGTTTTTACTGATGCGTCTTTTGCTGCCCTTCTCTGCTCTTGTCGGTGTTACCTTCTTCTTCGTCTCGTCTCGTCTCGTCTGCCCGTTCATGGCCTGTGTGTCCTGTCTGACTTTGAACTCGGGTCTCATTCTCCTCCCGCATTTGGTCCCGGTGTAATGGGCATCCTTGGTTGTTGAGCGGTGCGGGGAGCGAGAAGAGAACCCACCATGAGGCCAGGGCGCGAGTACGAGCGGCAGCAGGCCAAGGCCAAACAAGAGGGCAGAGTCAAGAGACCAGAGAGCGATTGCTACTGATGGGCCTACAGTTATACCCGTTCTTCCACTCCTTACCTGCGCGCCAAATCAGGTCAGTCCATTGTTTAACTTTTGGCGGGCTTGGTTTAAATGATTACAACCATTTGTTTTAACGACTTTAGGAGTGGTTGTCTCTGGGTCTAATGGCCCCGATGTCCTGGTTGCTTTGTCATGGATAAGACTTAATTGTCCTCATCCTACCTTGATGGCTACTGTGAGCTGTTATCGATTAAACATGCAGAAAGCTAATGGCCACGTTTATAGGCCCATTCTATTTTGATTTGACTCAAGTCGAATAAATGTGTATTCTGTGTTTACTCTGTCTGGCAGGCTCCAAAGTGTCCCTGTTCACAGATTCCTGCATTTTAAATATCGTCCCTGAGCCTGCTTGTCTGCAGAGTCTTGCTTTTGAAAATCCTGTCAATTTTGGTCACGAGGTTTACAGAAGCCATTTTGGGTACCCTGCTTTTAAATAACTTGTCCAAAACAGGGTCCCTTGATCCATAACTCAGGGAGTGTGGGAATTTTGAGAACCCTGCAAGTTACACTCCCCCCTGTTGATACTAAACTTGCTTTAAGTATCATCCTGATGAGGTGAGCAAAATTTCCGACCCTCCATAGTCAACCTTCCCCTGTAATTACCTATCGAATATACCCACGACACATGCACATCCCATTCCACGAAAATGTAGTGTACATAAGCATACATAGAATAATTACAGTTGTTTACACACATCCAAGCATGGAGGGGGTCCAACACCCCTGCACCACTTGGTACACATATATCTTTATTAAAACAACGCATCAAAAAATCTTTATTAAAAACAACAAAACACGAAAAAAAAAAAACAATCTTTAATCAAAAATACAAAAACTCAAACAGGTGTATCTCCCTCCACCTTCACATAATGTTCCTTCCAGATCCTCTGGTTTCGGAATTCTAGCATCTGACCTTTTCCCTTGCACTGAGTGCAGACTAGATACAACACTATCCCTAACTGGCAAACCACGAGAATGTGGGAAGTCAGTCTGATCCACGAAGGGACCTCTATGTTATTGAAAATGTCCCACCAGGGTGGCATCACAATATCCAGTATCTTAGCCCGTATCTCTACTGTTTTCTGCTCTAGAGTGTAAAAATGTTTCTGTGAAACTATAATGGCTTTGAGTATTTTGGTAAGGTGTTCTGGGAGAGGGGGGATTTCGTAGCCAAAATGCGCTACATACTTCTGCAGGTTGGTAAAATTCTCCTTTACAGTGAGGTGAACAGTGGAGGGTTCAGGAATGGGGACAATTCACTCCTGGGCCACTTGACTTCTGCCTCGGGTTTAAAACAGAAACTGCGGTCGCTAACCGGACACCAGCTATGCTGTCCATGCTGGTAGTGGGGCGCTCCTGTGGTGACACAATATGTCCCACCTCCTATATATGCTACCTGTGGGGGGACATGGCCTTGTGCCATTGCCTCCATGGTACAGTTTATAGGTTTCGCACCAGCAGCTCTGAACCCGCACTGTGGTTTTGAATAGGCATTTAAGTGCTGGGGACACAGGATTATCTGTGCTCCCCAGCTCCGGCACCCTGAGAGGTCAGTACCTGTCATAGCGTGCTCCCACTTTATGACGTAAGGTGGGACTGCTGTGAAACGAATGTGTGCACCCCCTTGAATGACTCCAATGTTCTCTACCCTGTATACCGGTGCAGGTCGGGCTGTCCTACCCATGACCGGCATCCTAACCACTATTCCCATGATCGTGTGGTTAGACTGTCCACAAACCACTGGGACTGGGTAGGCCTCGGAAGCTAGCCGGAGTTGGCACGGGCTTAATGCATTCTCAAACGGATGGAGGGCTGCGAGGTGTTTGTTGCTGATCCAGGAGGGGACTAAACCCTGTTTTAAATCCTCCAGATTACTGCGGCCCTCGCCCAGCCACCACGCCCCATACAGCACACACACCTCGTTCTGCGCAGCCTGGTCAGAAGCATTTCTGTCCTCCCTTATGAAGTCTTTGCGTGCTTCTCCAACTCCGCTATAATCTCCTTTAAATGGACCGTCAGGGCCTGGTCCTCATGTAACTCCGAGCCCACTACTTTGTTCTCATCCATTAACATCTTCCTTAACTGTGTTTTTAAACCGTTTATCTGGGTCTGCAGCTCTACGTCATCTAAACTGTTGATGACAGAGGTCCCAGTGTTAAACGCAGTAAAAACATCATTCCACACTCCCCTTCTTTGTCTCCCTGCATTACCCAAAAACTCTCGGTGTGTGGTGTACAGTTCGGTTTTGTCGACATTGGCGAAATCAAACTCATAAAACTTCTTGAACATGCCCTTTAATAGGGCCTGGTATAGCTGCTCTGTTTCTTTGGGGCACCACTCCGGTAAATGTACCTCGGTGAGATTTGAAATCACGGAGGCTACCGCGTAGTGTACCCCCTGGTATTGTACCTGATCCATAGGCACTAGTACCAGCCCATTCCCTGGTCCCTTGGTGGTGATGGGGCACCCTTCCCTGTGTATCCTTTCTGCCTGCGATGTGGGCAGGGGCTTTCGGGGGTGGGTTACAAGCTCTGTGGCATTGACTGGGATCGGGGAGAATGGGACCGCGCATGCCTTCAGGCTGGTATCCCACTTCATCCCCTCCCCGGCGTCTTGCCACTGCCGGCAGACCCTCTCTGACCCCCACATACAGATATAAATCCCCATATCCGGTTCCCACCACTTGTCCCAGCACACACTTAATCCTCCGTGAGTCCCTGTAATCGTCCGGTGAGTATTGTTCCCTAACCGTTCCCACTCGACTGCGGGATTTCTCATATCTTTGCTCAGCTTTCTGAGCCACCACCACCTATCCAGAGGAATGTGTCCCTTGCACGTTAAACATACACGTTTCCCTACAGTGACGCTGACCCTTGTGGTAACGACCCGTACCCTGGGGCACAGGAGGGAGGCCTCCCCGTATGTGAACCCGGTCTGGCTGGAGTACTGAGACGAATTGGACCCCAGCCACCCTGGCCACCTTCCCTCATGGACGTAGACGGCGGTCTCCTCCACGTCCCGCTCGCCGCTTCCGTTGGTTGCTATCGGTGCTCTATCTCCTGAGCATCCATAGATGTGAGAGTCCTCCACGTCGCCTCTCTTTCCAAGGCTCAGTCCTATCAGGACGAGTAGGATTACACTCCCCTTCATCCTGAACATCTTTCTGCAACAGATACAAAACATACAGCCAGGTCCCCAAGAGATTCACGGGCTTGGGTGAAGCATAGCCGAGCCTTGCGATCTCGACTCCAATACACACACTCTTAGCAGACCACTACTGAATTAAAACTACCCATCACCTTACCTAACTTAAGCTAAGACACCCAAACTTAAGCTAAACTTACGTTACCTAAGACTATGTACATCCGCTGCCCGTCTCCGGGCGGCCAGGTGAATCCCTGTTAGAACTGCGGCCCATCGCTCCCTCCGGCGTGACTGCACTGTCCTGCACTGTTGGTCCCTCGCCATCCATGGCTGCCAGCTGGAGACCTCTGTCCTTGGACTTCCCCCTAACTCGGGAGGCTGTCCCTTTAAACTGGGGAGCTGGTGGCCACGGTTTCCTTAGCTGGGGTGTCCGTGGGGACCTTCTAGGGACCTTGACGAGTGGGGTTTTCTTGGCTGGTGGGCCTTTAACCCGAACCGCTGTCCCCTCCGGTGTGGCCTGTGGGCTTACCACTGCCACTGGCTAGGGATCTTCGCCCTCAGGCTTTACCTCTCCCGAACCTGGGCTAGGGGCAGGTAACTCTTCGCAGCCTGTTGCTGCAGGCTGAGAGTCTCCGCCCCCAGGTCCCAAAACTGGGTCCGTGGCGGGGTTTTCGACCTCAGGTCCCTCCTCCTCTACACCTGGGTTAGGGGTGGGGTCTTCACCCTCGGGTCCCTCCCCATCTGGATCCCAGAAGAGTGGGGGGGTGTCCCAATTGGTGGGCAGGTTGGCCCCTCCCCTTAAACAAGCCACAGCACCTGCTTGTGCAGTCTGTGAACTCGCTCCTGCTGCAGGCTGAGGATCTCTATCCTCAGGCCCTACCCCAACTGGTTGTTTTCTCCTTTCGGGTTTAAACAGTTTGCACTGATTAATGTGAAACCATTTTGTGTGCCGAGGCATCTTAATGGCATATACCATGGGGCTGGCCTTGTCTACAATGCTGTAGGGCCCCATGTATAATGGTTCCAGACTCCCTACTCGGGCATAGTTCCTCACCATGACCTGATCTCCTACCTCCCACTCGTGGTGCTTTCGGGGTTCCAACAGCAATCGGTTACTCCGATGCTGCCTTCCCATGTTCCCAGCCGACTGCTCGTGGACCTAGTCATAGAGTCATAGAGTTATACAGCACAGAAAGAGGCCCTTCAGCCCATCGTGTCCGCGCCGGCCATCAAGCCCTGTCTAATCTAATCCCATTTTCCAGCATTTGGTCCGTAGTCTTGGATGCTATGGCATTTCAAGTGCTCATCCAAATGCTTCTTGAATGTTGTGAGGGTTCCTGCCTCTACCACCCTTTCAGGCAGTGAGTTCCAGATTCCAACCACCCTCTGGGTGAAAAAGCTTTTCCTCAAATTCCCTCTAAACCTCCTGCCCCTTACCTTGAATCTATGCCCCCTTGTTATTGACCCCTCTACTAAGGGGAAAAGTTCCTTTCTATCCACCCTATCTATGCCCCTCATAATTTTGTACACTTCAATCAGGTCCCCCCTCAGCCTTCTCTGCTCCAAGGAAAACAACCCCAGCCTGTCCAGTCTTTCTTCATAGCTGAAGCGCTCCAGCCCAGGTAACATCCTGGTAAATCTCCTCTGCACCCTCTCCAAAGCAATCACATCCTTCCTATAGTGTGGCGACCAGAACTGCACACATTACTCCAGCTGTGGCCTTACCAGCATTTTGTACAGCTCCATCATAACCTCCCTGCTCTTATATTCTATGCCGCGGCTAATGAAGGCAAGTATCCCATATGCCTTTTTAACCACCTTATCCACCTGTTCTGCTGCCTTCAGGGATCTATGTACATGCACACCAAGGTCTCTCTGATCCTCTGTCTTTCCTAGGGTCTTACCATTCATTGTGTATTCCCTTGCCTTGTTAGTCCATCCAAAATGCATCACCTCACACTTTTCAGGGTTAAATTCCATTTGCCACTGTTCCGCCCATCTGACCAACCCATCTATATTGTCCTGTAGCCTGAGGCTTCCCGCCTCGCTATTTACCACCCCACCAATTTTCGTGTCATCTGCGAACTTACTGATCATACCTTTTACATTCACATCCAAATCATTAATGTAGACCACAAACAGCAAGGGACCCAGCACCGATCCCTGCGGTACCCCACTGGACACAGGCTTCCAGTCACAAAAACAACCTTCCACCATCACCCTCTGCCTTCTGCCACTAAACCAGTTTTGGATCCAATGTGCCAAGGCAACCTGGATCCCATGGGCTCTTACCTTCCTGACCAGTCTCCTATGCGGGACTTTATCAAAAGCTTTACTGAAATCCATGTAAACCACATCCACTGCACTACCCTCATCCACACACCTAGTCACCCCCTCGAAGAATTCAATCAAATTGGTCAGACATGATCTTCCCTTGACAAAGCCATGCTGGCTATCCCTAATTAATCCCTGCCTCTCCAAGTGGAGACCAATTCTGTCCCTCAGAATTTTTTCCAATAATTTCCCTACCACAGATGTTAGGCTCGCTGGCCTGTAATTCCCTGGTTTATCCCTACTACCCTTCTTGAATAATGGTACTATGTTAGCTGTTCTCCAGTCCTCTGGCATATCCCCTGTGGCCAGAGAGGTTCTGAAAATTTGTGTCAGAGCCCCTGCAATCGCCTCCTTTGCCTCACATAGTAGCCTGGGATACATCTCGTCCGGGCCTGGGGATTTATCCACTTTTAAGCCTGCTAAAACCGGTAGTACCTCCTCCCTCTCGATGCTAATATGTTCAAGTATATCACAGTCCCCCTGCCCGATTTCTATGTCCACATTGTCCTTCTCCATAGTGAACACAGATGCAAAAAATTCATTTAAAACCCCACCTACATCCTCTGGCTCTACACACAGTTTGCCACTTTGGTCCCTAATGGGCCCTATTCTTTCCCTAGTTATCCTCTTGCCCTTAATATACTTATAAAACACCATAGGATTTTCCTTTATTTTGCTCGCCAGTGTTATTTCATGGCCCCTCCTCGCTCTCCTAATTTCTTTCTTAAATATCCCCCTGCGCTTTTTATACTCCTCTAGGGCTTCCTCTGTCTTTAGTCCTTTGTATCTGCCAAAAGCCCCCCTTTTTTTCCTAATCCATTCTCGTATATCCCTTGACATCCAAGGTTCCCTGGGCTTGTTGGTCCCACCCTTGACCTTTACGGGAACATGTTGCCATTGTACTCTCTCAATTTCCATTCTGAAAGACTCCCATTGCTCCAATGTGGATTTTCCTTCAAGTAGCTGATCCTAGTCCACATTGGCCAGATCCTGCCTTATCATATTAAAAACGGCCTTCCCCCAATTTAGAACCTTTATTTCCGGTCCATCCTTGTCCTTTTCCATGACTACCTTAAATCTCACCAAATTATGGTCACTGTCACCAAAGTGCTTACCTACTAATACTTCTACCACTTGCCCGGCCACATTCCCTAGAATTAGGTCCAGTACCGCCCCCTCTCTTGTAGGACTTTCTACATGCTGGCTCAAAAAGCTCTCCTGTTTAAGGTGCTCGAAGAGGTTTCGGGCAAACCTGTCCCAGTTTACCTCTCTGAGCTGACCTTCTGTGAGCACCGGGGCTAGTACATGGGTGGCGGTCCGCATAACCCTGCCAGTCATCAGCTCGTACGGGGAGTACCCCGTGCTTTTCGACTGGCTGGCCCGGATCCCCATCAGAACCAATGGTAGGACCTCGGCCCGTCTCTTTCCTCAACCTTTCCTTTAAGGTCCTATTCATTCTTTCCACAATCCCTGATGACTGTGGGTTGTGGGCCACGTGCCACTTCTCCTCGATGCCTAGCAGCATAAGGGTATTCTGCATCACCTGTCCGGTAAAGTGACTCCCTTGGTCGGACTCCACATACTGTGGTAGCCCCCAACGCGAGAACACTTCCCGGACCAGGATCCTGGCAATACGCAGAGCTGTGGCCATTCTACAGGAGAAGGCCTGTACCTATTTGGTGAACACATATACCAGGACTAGGCAGTACTTATAGCCTCCCTGGGCGGTGGGCAGGGGCCCGATGTAGTCGATCTGTATCGAATGCCATGGTCCCTCTACCCTCCTGATGTGTCCCATAGGTACCTTCCTTTTGTGGGGGTCAGGGTTATTAGCGGCGCACACAAGACAGCCGGCACAGAACTCGCGGACATCTTCCCTGAGTCCCGGCCACCATCCCGCCTGTTCCACCCGCTGCCAGGTGGTCTCAGGCCCGTGGTGTCCCGCTCCTGGCCCCTCATGGGCCAGTTGAAGGAATTCCCTCTGGTGCTGTTGCGGCACAACCCACTGTTCCCCCTGGAACAGCATGCCCTCTTTGACGGAGGGGGTTGCTGTGCCGTAAGGACCCTCTACCCTTTTTCCCTCAGTCACTGCACTGAGGACTGCCTTGAGGACGGGGTCTCGGGCTTGGACCGTCTTAAGGTCCGGGGCTAAAGCTACCCCTGCACTCCCTTGGGTCCCATCCATACCTCTGACTGCCGCCATGGGTCTGGACCCATAGGGGTCCCAGAAAGTGCCTGTGCGGGCACCCTCCTTGGCGAGAATGTCAGCCTGCTGGTTGCCCTGGCTGTGGGGTTCTGTGGAGAAATGGGCTTTCACCTTGTGGATGAAAACCTCCCCTTCCTCCCCCACTGCTGCTAGGATCTTTTCCAGCAGGGGTTTTACTGTGAGGGGTCTCCCATCGGCGGAGGTGTATCCGCGGAGGGACCAAATGGCCAGGTACTCTGTACACGAATTGCACGTGAACATACAGTCCGAGCAAATCGTGTATGGGGTGGGGAAGATTTCAGGGTGTGTAACAACGTACACCACCGCGGACAGTTCAGCCTGCTGGGCGCTCATGGTGCTGGGGAGCTTAATTGCCAGGGCAATGTTTGCCGCTGGGTCATAAACTCCACACCCCGTGAGACGTTTGCCAGCAGATACCGTGCTGGAACCGTCTACATAGATCTCGTGGCCCGTGGGATGTATCCCGGCCCGTAAACCTATGTTCACTTCCCAAACCCCTTCTATGGAACACCGGTGGGCTGTTCCAGGATATACCAGATTGGTTGCGAGCTTTGGCTCACAGAGACCCTTCACCTTAAGATCCATCTGTGATAGGAGCAGGGTCCAGCGGGCAATGCGGGCACTGCTCACTGTTCCATCCTTGATCCTCCCATCCAGAAGCATCTGGGTGGGTGTGTGATGGGTGAGGAGGGTGACGGAAGAGGTGCCTGTGAAGATCAGTGATCTCTTCACAGCCCAATGTGTGGCCAAGAGGGGCCTCTCACAATTGGAGTAGCTCCTCTCCACATCCGTGAGTATCCTGGAGGAGTAGACCACCAGTCTCAGCTGGCCATGCTGCTCATGGAGCAGCACAGCACTCAGGCTATCCCCGCTGGCTGCTACCTCCAGGGAAAACTCTTTCCCCCCATCTATGGCCCCTAGAGCTGGTGCAGTCTGCAAGTCTTTCTTGAGCCTGACAAATGCTGCCTGGCAACCCTCATCCCAAAGCCACTCCACTCCCTTGTGTAGGAGTCGGAGCAGAGGGGCTGCAGTGGCTGCATAGTCCTCAATAAAGTCTCTGCAGTACCCGGTTAGCCCTAGAAACGACCTCACACCCGTCACTGTGTTGGGAACGGTAACTCTTGTACTGCCTCCCTCCTAGCCTTATCTATGGCCCATTTCCAGCGCGCACGGTCAGGCCTAGGAATTTCACTTCCTGCTGGCCGATCTGCGCTTTCTTAGGGTTTACTTTGAAACCCTTCTGCCCGAGCAGCTCCAGTAGTTCAGCCAATAGTGGACCATGCTCCTGTTTCGAATCGGTGAACAGGAACAGGTCATCCACATACTGTACCAACTGTCTGGGCTGACTGAAATCCTTTAAACTGTTTGCCATGCACTGATGGAAAATGCTGGGGCTGTTGTGGAAGCCCTGTGGCAAGCAGTTCCACGTGTACTGTTGTCTTTTAAACGTAAAGGCAAACTTGTACTGATCCTCCCTCCTTAAAGGGATGGACCAAAACCCGTTGGAAATGTCCAGCACCGTGAACGTGGTCGCGGATGCTGGGATACTTCCTATCAGGTCGGCAACTGCTGCTACCGTGGGTGCACAGGCTGGGATGTTACTATTGAGCACCCGATAGTCCACCATGGCCCTCCAGGAATTGTCCGGCTTTCTAACCGGCCACAATGGAGAGTTTACGTGGGTGGCTATCGGTCTCAGAACTCCCTGCTGTACTAACGAGGACATGGCTGCTTCCATGTCTGGCTCCGCTTCCCTGGGGAAGTTATACTGTTTCTGTGGTCGGGCCATGGGGTCCCCGTCTACGCTGACCTCAAACCCGTTGACCCTCCCGCAGTCGTGTTTGTGTGTGGCAAATGTGGCTAGGTGGGCCTGCACAAATGCCTAGAACTCCTGTGAGGTGTTATTGACCATGAGCTCGAGGTTATAACCCTCTTTGGGCTTCATGGTGCATAGGGTCCCCTTCCCTTCCTTTCCCGGGATTACTACTATCTCGCCGTCCTTTCTTTTACTTGCCCCCCATAGGCAATGATGTCTCAAATCTACTAGGATCCCGTGGCCTCCAATAAAGTCGGCTCCCAGGACCCCTCTTCCACCCTCCACTTCCCATTTCATCAGGACACAGGTCCACTTGGAGCGGAGCGGTCCTAACCGAATGGCGAGCGGGATGGAAAACGAGCTGGCCTGCTCTTTGCCTGTGAACCCCGACAGACTGTATGGGACCCCGTTAGATAGCGACGAGGTGCTGGGGTTAACTGAATGGACCACAGTGCATGATGCCCCCGTGTCCAACAGATAGGTCCCCTTCAGCTTTTCTACCTCCATCTCCACGAGGGGTCTTTTCCATTCATCATACCGGAGAGAACACAGGTAAACAGGCTGCGCTGGCTCTAGTCAGGGCTGTGGGTTGGATGGGGCTGACGGGGTCAGAGTAATGGTAGCGGCTGCTACTCTCCCGTGGCCAGTCAATAAGGACCTCATGGTGTCCAAGAATGACTCGACCGCGGCGGGAGGGATTCCTGCCTCCGCCTTTTGGGCTGGGGCTGTGGAATTCTTTCCCTTGTTGTCCTTCCAAGGGTTTTTGCACTCCTTCTGCCAATGACCATCCTTCCCACACCCGTAATAATTCGTCTTTGTGTTGGGGGTGTTATTCCCTTCCTGATGCTACACTTTCCTACCCGGTCCGGGTTTTACGTCATGCACCTTCCCCTTGGGTGGGTGTGCAACGGTTCCCCTACCGTTTTTATAGGCTAGAGTCAACTGTCTGATCACCGTAAGCTCGGTGGTCTGGGGATTCTTGGGGTCGAACCAGACTTCCGCCTTGGCCCGGACCTGTGGCAAGCTGTTCGCCACCAGGCAACGGAACCAATGGGCCAGGGGATCCCCGTTCACGTACGCCCAGTTCAGCGTCCCCAGACAGGCACTCCGGTACACCGGCCATAACCGGTCCGCGAAAGCTTGCGGAGTTTCCCCTGTGAGCTGGACCGTCTTCTCCACATGGAAGGACTTCCCTCATTCATCCCCATGGCCTCCAGAACTTCATCCCTGAGCGCCTCATAACCGCTCTGCCCCTTCTTACACTCGTCAGAGAGGGATTGGAGGAGTCTACTCTCCAGGGAGAATAGCAGCATTTTGGCCTGCTCAGCGCCATCGCAGTCGTTGATGCTGGCTGCCTGCTTTACTTCCCTGAAGTGGATCGAGGGTTCTCCCTTTTCGGAGAGCTTCGGCATATGGCTCACCATAGCCCTAAGCTGTTGGGTGCTATAGGGTAATACGAACTGGTTTTGGAGGGGGCCCCTCATCATCGCCATTGACGGGTGGGCCGAACCTCCGATGCCGGGCTGGGCACATCGGTCCCGGCTCCGACCTCTCTGGCGGGGGTTGCTCCACCTCCGCTCCCACCTCTGGTTCCACCCCCCCTTGCTGCCAGACCTCGCTAAAACCTGGCGCTATGGGTGGCGGTCGTGAGACCTCCTGTTCCTCAACTGGTTCGTCCCTGGGCACTACCAGTGATGTTTTAACTGTCCTCCCCTCGTTCCCCATAAAATCCGCCTGGCCTGCCTTCGGGCTTATGAGGCACACCATGCCTTTTGCCTTCCTCAGGGCCAGGCTCACTTTCTATCCATTCCTTGCAGGGGCCATGGTCTGCATCTTCAAACCCCTGTTCACTCGCTAACTTATAGGCTGCCTTTACCTCCTGTACTTTCTCCTCCTGTTCCCTAACTTGCCTTGCTAGGCGGGTGTTCTTGTCCCGCAACCGTAACTCATTACCCTTGGCTTCGGTGACTTGGCACTGTAGGTATTCCAACTGGGCCTTGTGTTCTCCCATTAAATACAACCTCTCCTGATTCAGGGCCTGCAGTGCTACCATTAACTTTTCCCCTGCTAGAGCCTTATCCTGGATCTCCAGGGCTGACTCCTTTAACTCAGCTGCCTGTGCTGCAACGAGCCTGTGTAAAAGCTGGACCTACTTTTTGAAACACATCAGCCAGTCTGCCTTCTCTAAGGACTTCTTGTGTTCCTTTCCCTCTGTCCACTTAGCTGCTGCATCTACCGGACACCCAGCCCTTAACAGAGTGGTGATCCACTTCTTAGTGATATTCACCTTGCTAAACACATAATCAGAAATCCCTTCCTCCATCATGGTTTGCTCATCCGAACCATTGTCTACTGTATCGCAACCCTGCTGCCGGTGTCCTGCCGCAGTCGCCATTTCTGTAGGGGGTGGCGTGTGCGCCCAGTCAGCTTCGCCTCTGACTGTCCCTTGAGTGGTTCGAATCGCTCCCACACCCCTGGGTTCTAGACACCGGACTTAGGTACAGGCGGCAATACAGAAAATCAAGTAGACAAGTGGTTTGGTGTAAGAAAACCAAAATTTTATTAAAACAGAATAAAAACAATTAAAACAGAATAAAAACACAGTCTTATGAGAATTACTGGTATAAAATACAGGCATAAACAATTACACTTATTCAGGGAGTGGGGAACACATGGCACATCGAGGGAAAAACAACTACATTAACAATCCCCCTTATCCTTATCCCACCCCCTATACCTAACTAGATTAAGCTATGAGGGGCCAGGAATTCATGCTCACCAATCCAAAACCTGTTGCTTTAATGGTTGTGCGTTTTGAGGTTTGGTCCGCTGTCCTTTGGGGTACTCCGTCGCCACGTGGTCTCAGGGCGCGGCGCTGGAGATGTTGATGCGACACACCTTCCCTCTCCTCAGCTACCGTCGTCGTCTCATCGCGATGGGTTTTCTTCTTCTTCTCCCTCGGGCGGTCGTCGGCGGTAACGTTGCGGTTGTGGGTCGGTTGGCGGTTTTCACTGCTTATTTGATTTTACTACCCAAGCTTTGAACGCTATCATATTTGTCCGGGCGTGGGCACTCGCGCCTAACGCCTGCTTATTCGCAGTGTTCAAATGCCAACTTATCCTCACTGTCCATACATACACTGCTAATTCCTTCCCCAAATGCCAGCTTATAACTAGGCGTTTGGTTTTTACCGATGCGTCTTTTGCTGCCCTTCTCTGCTCTTGTCGGTGTTACCTTCTTCTTCGTCTCGTCTTGTCTCGTCTGCCCGTTCGTGGCCTGTGTGTCCTGTCTGACTTTGAACTCGGGTCTCATTCTCCTCCCGCGTTTGGTCCCAGTGTAATTGGTGTCCTTGGTTGTTGAGCGGTGCGGGGAGCGAGAAGAGAACCCGCTACGAGGCCAGGGCGCGAGTACGAGCAGCAGCAGGCTAAGGCCAAACAAGAGGGCAGAGTCAAGAGACAGGAGACCAGAGAGCAATTGCTACTGATGGGCCTACAGTTATACCCGTTCTTCCACTCCTTATCTGTGCGCCAAATCAGGTCAGTCCATTGTTTAACTTTTGGCGGGTTGGTTTAAATGATTACAACCATTTGTTTTAACGACCTTAGGAGTGGTTGTCTCTGGGTTTAATGGCCCCGATGTCCTGGTTGTTTTGTCATGGATAAGATTTAATTGGCCTTATCCTACCTTGATGGCTACTGTGAGCTGTTATCGATTAAACATGCAGAAAGCTTATGGCCATGGTTATAGTCCCATTCTTTTTTGATTTGACTCAAGTTGAATAAATGCATATTATGTGTTTACTCTGTCTGGCAGGCTCCAAAGAGTCCCTGTTCACAGATTCCTGAATTTTAAATATCGTCCCTGAGCCTGCTTGTCTGCAGAGTCTTGCTTTTAAAAATCCTGTCAATTTTGGTCACGAGGTTTACAGAAGCCATTTTGGGTACCCTGCTTTTAAATAACTTGTCCAAAACAGGGTCCCTTGATCCATAACTCGGGGAGTGTGGGAATTTGGAGAACCCTGCAACTTACACTAAATATAATGCAATCTGAAGGGTGAGGAAAGAAGTCCAATTCACGGCGCTAACTACAAGATGCACCATTCCAGCAATTTCTGTTCCTTAGTTTTAATCATATTGACATCATCAGAATCCTGAGATTTGATCATTATCTCTCACTGACAGCCATGTATTATCCAATATTTAGAGGGACAGACAATAGGTTTACAACATAATTTACCCCTTCGCTACATTACAACAGTGACTGCAATTCAAAAGTACTTCATTTGCTGTAAAGCACTTTGGGACATCCTGAGGTGGTGAAAGATGCTGTACAAATGCAAGTTCTTTCTATTTAAATCATTTTATGGCAGTGGCTGCATCTCATTTGCGCAATGATGAAATAATGGAGCCAGGTCATTTTGCGGAACTTAAAGGTCAGTTCATTTAATTATTAGGATATGTTCCTTATGCGTATTGGCCCAGGCACAAGGAGTGCACTGATGAAGGAGCTGGGATATCTAGTGCAACTCAACAGTTCATAAAATAAAATAATTGACTGCATTGGGAGGGAAGGACCAAAACTTTTTGCAGCTATAGAAAGGCTAATAATAGTTTTTAAAAATATATTTGTCAGCCTTTCCAAAAGCTGTATGGAGGGTAAGGGGGAACAAAATGGCAGGAAAAACAGCAAAAAAAGGCAAATCCAATTGTCAAGGACAAGGAACATAGCAGCACAGCCCTCAACCCTCTGTTTAATGGTTGGTGACGTGGACATGTTACTGCAAGACATGGGTGTGACACGAGTTTATCCTGTTTGACACTGCAGGGCACCCATCCCACAAAATGACATCATGCTGGCAGGAAGCTGTGACCAGGTTCAATGCTGTGAATAATAACTGCAGATCCCGTGGACAGATGCAGAAGGCAGCCTACATTAAGGCATCTGGCAAGGTAAGTAGAGATACCAAGTAGAGATAGGGGCCTCAAAATATGGCCTGCCAGCTCGTTCCACATGTACTGCTCTCCCATGCCTTGCCCTCACACAATCTTACAACACTTTCATTGCATCTGATGCATATGCATATTTAAGTAGGGCACACATTCAAGCTGTAATGTATAATTAGAAGCTTTGCCACACTTACATTTTCCAGGAGTGTCACACACCAAACCATTGGAATCCATTGTCACTAAGTGACATCTAGGATTGATTTCAGTTACCCCCATGGGAATTGCAGCAGTACAGTAACATCAGGCAGCTGTATTATGCTATTGAGCTGGAAAAGAGATAAAGGTATTGACCAATGTATTACTGTACTCAGTTTTATACTTGTGTGAACATTCACAGGCCTATATTCAAATTGTGCTGTGGAAGTGGAGGGTAGTCAATGTAAAACATCTGCTCAAAGAGAGAGAGAGGATAAACCAGACAAGTTAGTCGAAGGGAAAACTCTTGAAATCCATAATTTGAGATCAAATTAACAAGCATTTAGAGATGCATGGGATAATCAAGGATAGTCAGCAAGGATTTATTAATGGAGTATTTTGAACAACTGAATAATTTTATAGATAAAACGAATGCAATGCAGGTAGTATATATGAATTTTTAAAAGGTGTTTGATAATGTGTTACTAAAATTCACATGTAAGGTATAAGAAGAAATGTAGCAGCATGGATAGAAAGTTGGTTGATGGACAGGAAACTAAAAGATTAGGGTTAATGTGTGTTGCTCAGATTGAAGAAGGGTTGGAAGTGGTGTACCCAAGGGGTCAATACTGGGCCCTCTCTTGTTCTCCACCTATATAGATGGCTTGACTTGGCGAGGCAAAGATGTTTAAGGAGAGAATTCCAGAGCTTAGGGCCTAGACAGCCAAAGGCATTGGCCAATGGTGGGGCAAATGAAATCAGGGGTGCAGAACATAAGAACATAAGAAATAGGAGCAGGAGTAGACCATTTGGTCCTTCGAGCCTGCTCTGCCATTCAATAAGATCATGGCTGATCTTCTACCTCATCTACATTTCCCTGCACTATCCCCATATCCCTTGATTCCCTTAATATTCAAAAATCTATTGATCTCTGTCTTGAATATACTCAACAACTGAGCCTCCACAGCCCTCTGGGGTAGAGAATTCCAAAGATTCACCACCCTCTGAGTGAAGAAATTTCTCCTCATCTCAGTCCTAAATGGTCGACCCCTTATTCTGAGACTGTGACCCCTGGTTCTAGACTCCCCAGCCAGGGGAAACATCCTCCTTGCATCTACCCTGTCAAGTCCTGTAAGAATTTTGTATGTTTCAATGAGATCATCTCTCATTCTTCTAAACTCTAGAGAATATAGGCCTAGTCTACTCAATCTTTCCTCATAGGACAATCCCAGGAACCAGTCTGGTGAACCTTTGTTGCACTCCCTCTATGGCAAGTATATCCTTCCTTAGGTAAGGTGACCAAAACTGTGCACAATACTCCAGGTGTGGTCTCACTAGGACCCTAAATAATTGCAGTAAGACGCCTTTACTCTTATGCTCAAATCCTCTTGTAATAAAGGCCAACATACCATTTACTTTCCTAATTGCTCGCTGTACCTGCATGTTAACTTTCAGTGATACATGTACAAGGACACCCAGGTCCCTCTGAACACCAACATTTCCCAATCTCTCACCATTTAAAAAATACAGTACTCTGCTTTTCTATTTTTCCAACGTAAGTGGATAACTTCACATTTCTCCACATTATATTCCATTTGCCATGTTCTTGCCCACTCACTTAGCCTGTCTATATCCCCTTGAATCCTCCTCACAACTTGCATTCCCATCCAACTTTAAATCATCAGCAAATTTGGATATATTACATTTGGCCCCCTCGTCCAAATCATTGATGTAGATTGTGAATAGCTGAGGCCCAAGCACTGATCCTTGTGGTACTCCACTAGTTACAGCCTGCCAACCCGAAACTGACCCGTTTATTCCTACTCTCTGTTTTCTGTCCGTTAACCAATCCTCAATCCATGCTAGTATATTACCCCCAATCCCATGAGCCCTAATTTTGTTTAATAACCTCTTGCGTGACACCTTATTGAATGCCTTCTGGAAATCCAAATACACCA
This sequence comes from Somniosus microcephalus, assembly GCF_052327205.1. Taxonomy (NCBI): domain Eukaryota; kingdom Metazoa; phylum Chordata; class Chondrichthyes; order Squaliformes; family Somniosidae; genus Somniosus; species Somniosus microcephalus. The sequence continues at coordinate 230,931,182 of NC_140990.1, forward strand.
CATCCACTGGTTCCCCCTTATCTATTCTGCTAGTTACAACCTCAAAAAACTCCAACAGATTTGTCAAACATGATTTCCCTTTCATAAATCCGTGTTGACTCTGCCCAATCCTATTATTATTTTCTAAATGCCCTGTTACCACGTCCTTAAGAATAGATTCTAGCATTTTTCCTACTACTGATGTCAGGCTAACTGGTCTGTAGTTCCCCGTTTTCTCTCTCCCTCCTTTCTTAAATAGTAGGGTTACATTTGCCACCTTCCAATCCATGGGAACCATTCTAGAATCTATGGAATTTTGGAAAATGACAACCAATGCATCCACTATCTCTATAGCCAGCAGAATTGGAGAAATGCAGAATCTTTGTAGGACTGGCGGTGGTTACAGAGATAGGGAGGGGTGAGACTATGGTGGATTTGAACACAAGGATGAGAATTTTAATATTGAGGGGTTGCAGGACCGGAAGCCTATGTAAGTCAGTGAGCACTGGAGTGATGGGTGATCGGGATGGTACGAGTTAGGATACCAGCAGCAGAGTTTTGGACTAGCTCAGTTTACAGAGGGTGGCTGATGGAGGCCAGCCTGGAAATAGTTGAGTCTGGATTTAACAAGAGCATGGATGAGGGCTTCAGCAGAAGATGGGCTGAGGATTGGCTAGAGATAGGCGATATAGCTGGACCAATTTCTCTTGATTGTCTTTAACAAAGATTTAACTGTCAATTTTTGGGAAGGGGACTAATTTTGCTAAGCATATTTTTTAGCATGAGAGCAAGACTCTCAATCTTAATGGGTGACAAACTGTGATGGGTGGGTCCCTAAATACCCAATATGAGCTCCCAGGTGACAAAGCATCACGTCAGGAGCACAGCATTTTTTGAGTCCAAGGAAAAAGTAATCTATTAATTTGACTTAAAATAAGATTTCATTATCAAGATGAGAATGAGAACAAATATATTTGGGTGAGAGCTTGTGCTAGAGTGGGACAAGTGAAAGGAACAGCAAGACGTGGAAGGTGTCGACAGGGTTTGGATAACTCAGCCACAGCTTATCGGTTTCTGACTTTCAGAAAGAAGAGGAAGGAAGGACAGAAGAAACTTCACAGAAATGTTGTTTATGGCAGAAAGCTTTAAAATTGTATCCGCAATACAACACTTTAAGGAAAGCTAATGATGGTTATGTCTAGACATTCTTCTAATCAATGACAATAGAGTTCACCACATTGGTCAGTATTTATTGTCATGCTCCCAGCCATGTCCAGACTTTACTCTCATATCTCTTCTCCGTCTCTGCTTTCTTTGTTTCATTTTGTAGAAGAAGATGGTTTGGACATGGGTTTAACACATTCTCATACCTCAATTCTTTTTTCCCCAGTTATAGTTTTATTTTTAAAGGAGCCCCCAAAACAATAAACTACTTTAGGACAATTTATCAAGTACTGATTAAGTGTGCACAGAAGGACAAGGTGAAAGCTGAAAAAAAGCTCAGTAAATTTGAAATTCGAGTGTTAGAGAATATTTAAACAAGTTGAGAATTTAAAAAAATTAACAGCATGCTGTCAACAAAATAATTATAAATAAGAATCTAGTATAAAGAAGCAAGTGTGACTGAGGTTCGGGCAGTCAGTGGCTTCTTGTGTCATTCGAACATGCGACACTAGGAGGCGCCAGTCACCTGCAGTGTAAATCCTCTTCTGCCAGGAGCGGACTGGTGAAGTTTTGTGACATTTCCACCTGTTAGAAAGCTGTCAAAGCGCCACTTTCTGATGGGATTATTCATTTAAAATTAAGAGATGATGCATTCATTTCCCCTATTAAATGCAATCTTTTTCGTGTACCCGTGTTCATACAAAAACGATTGGAATACAGCTAATTTAATTCCTCAGTAAAATAGATTGATAGATCTTGCATTGATTTAGGGAATGGGAATATTCCTCTGAAGTGTCCGTAGCCTGATCAACTATGTTATTTTTTAAAAACAAAATTAGCAAATTTTGCAGTTTAAAGCATTCCCATTCGCATCCTGAGCCGCTCCCTTTAGTTCAGTGAAAGGCAAGTCAGTGTTTGAAAACTGCAGCTGGTGAGGTGGTGGTGAACTGGGAGCAGATTATGGTCCAGCCAGACCCCAAGTGTATCGAGTTGATCTCATCCTTAAAGCCAGTTTATCGTTTAGTGTCTTTAGACAGCATTGCCCGGAGTGGAGGGACCTGGAGAACAGCCGCTCCTGAGTCAATGACATCCTTCATGTCAATGTTTTGGAGGGCAGGAAATACACGAATACATCATATTGCTTCCGATACTCGAATTGTACATTGAAATAATAAGATTGACATCGTTTAGTACAGAAACGACATCTGAAAATGGATCAGATAAAGCCCACAAACCGCTCAAACCTCTGTGTCAAACATATAACTGCGGAATGGATAACTTCTGACGTTTGACACTGTCTCTGATGCTTTGGGTGTTGTCTCAGGTGCTGTAATGTCTGAAAGGAGCCCTTTCCGCCATGGTTTCGATATTGGGGAGTGTTGCAGGCTATTCGGATGGCTCAGTCGTCACATTACTTACCACAGTCGGTAGCATTGAGTGTCTGCGGCATCGCCCCCAACACTTCACAACTCTGACCTATTCGGAAACCGGGCTAACTTCTCATACAGAAGAATACGAGGTCAAGACATCCAAACGCCAGCATCTGCCGTTTATAGTTGGGATTCACTTGATCATACATTTCATTTTTAGAATGAGATTGGCCGTTTAGAAAGGTCCAATTGCAAACAGAAAATCAACTATTTCGATACGAGATAAAGGCTACATTAACACTAACCAGAAGAGATGGAAACCAGGAGAGATAGGCACCAGTAGAGATGGAAATCAGGAGAAATGGAAACCAGGAGATGGACACCAGTAGAGATGGACATCAAGAGAGATGGACACCAGTAGAGATGGACGCCAGGAAAGATGGACACCAGGAGAGATAGACACCAGGAGAGATGGATACCAAGAGAGTGGAAATCAGGAGAGATAGACACCAGTAGAGATGGATGCCAGGAAAGAGGGACACCAGGAGAGATGGACACCAATAGAGATGGATACCAGTAGAAATGGAAATCAGGAGAGATAGATACCAGGAGAGATGGAAATCAGGAGTGATGGACACCAGGAGAGATGGAAATCAGGAGAGATAGACACCAAGAGAGATAGAAATGAGGAGAGCTGGACACCAATAGAGATGGAAATCAGGAGAGATAGACACCAGGAGAGATGGAAATGAGGAGAGATAGACACCAGGAGAGATGGAAATGAGGAGAGCTGGACACCAATAGAGATGGAAATCAGGAGAGATAGACACCAGGAGCGATGAACAGCAGGGGCGATTGAAATCAGAAGAGATGGACACCTGTAGAGATGGACACCTGTAGAGATGGACACCTGTAGAGATGGATACCAGGAGAGATGGACATCAGAAGAGATGGACACCTGTAGAGATGGACACCTGTAGAGATGGACACCTGTAGAGATAGACACCTGTAGAGATGGACACCTGTAGAGATAGACACCTGTAGAGATAGACACCTGTAGAGATGGACACCTGTAGAGATAGACACCTGTAGAGATAGACACCTGTAGAGATGGACACCTGTAGAGATGGATACCAGGAGAGATACAAATCAGGAGAGATGGACACCAGGAGAGATGGAAATCATGAGAGATGGACACCAGAAATAACAACAGAAAGTGCTGGAAACACTCAGCAGGTCAGGCAGCATCGAGAAAAGAGAAACAGAGTCAACGTTTCGGATCGAACCCTTCGTCAGAACAAGGTTGGAGGTCGGTGTAAGATGCTGAACCTCTCCACTGGGTGCCCTTGTCAGAGAATCTTGCCCGTGGATTCAGTCACTCTCCTCCTGTCAGGCAGTGACCGTGTCAAGTCTGCTCAGTGCTGGGACGTGGTCTCACGGTGTGGGGATCACTGCTGACGACTGCTTTGGGGATTCTGGACTCTGCCCCTCCCAAACAGTGTAGAGTGTTGCCTGTCTGACTATTATGGGTATTATAGCATTGACTGGAACTGGAACGTGCTGGGTTTTTGTGGCTATCTTACAAAATGGAGCAAGATTTTTTGCGCACAGCTAATGCAGCATATTCCTTATAGTAATCAACATCCTTACTTTAAACAGGTTGAAAAGACCAAAGTAGGTTATTGTCCATTGACTGCACGAAACACCCGCCCAACTGACTGCTTTCTCACCTTTCAGCCTATTCTTCTTGACTTCTATATGTATACTTTTGATTGTTTAAGCCAATATATTGTTTGTGATGTTGATAGTTTTTGTATGTTATATTAATATTTCCAGCCGATGGCAATGGCGGGTTTTCCAGCGACCCCTCACTATCTGGACATGTCCTCTCGGTAACTCAACTTTGTCCCGGTCCGTGTGCGTGTGTGTGCCACGCTCCACCGACAAGGGAGCATGACCTTAAAACCAGTCTTCTGGTTAAAGACTTTCCTTTCAGCAATAGTTGAGTCTCGGTAAAGTTTATTGGTATGATGAATCTATCGTTGTGCTGATCTGGAATCCGAGCTGATCATGCCCGGACAGGCTGGTTTATCCTGAAATGGATGTGACAATCCCGGCGCCAGTTTTCACAGGGTGCGCAGGGGGTAGGGGCTTGTATGTAGATATGGAGAGGGGCTACCCAATAAAGCTCAGGTTTCAGCCCCTGGGACTGAAAGTGAGCTGAAGGCGGGGTGAGAGTGATGTAACAGGAAGCTGGAGGCTTTCCTGTTAATGATGATGCTCTTGTCCTGATCACTCACTCCCTGACATCGTTTCCAGCACTTAACTTAAAGCAGACAGCCCGAGAGGAGCTTCCACACTCTGGGAGTGTACAGCGGTGACAGGCAGCCCATGATCTGGATTACCTCTCGACACCCCCTCACTTTCCACATCCCGCACAGAATTCTGAGGGCGAGACATTGGCAGCTGGGAGAGGCGCTCAGAGAATCCCCCCATTCGTGAGGACTATTAGACTGGGACCTCAGTCCAGCTCTGGTTGGTAAGTACAGCACACTCTTGTTTGTTCTGTCACCTAACACCAGATTTATCCGGAGCACAAGAATCTCCCACGAAAGCCATCTCCTGATATATTACACAGAGCATGTTGGCTGATCTTCCACAGCGGAATTAGCATCTGTAAAAATAACTGCAGTCCCGTGTGTTAGCAAAGCGAGTCGTGTTTTCATATCTCACACTCTATCAGCAAACTGCTTCCTTACCATTGGAGTTTAATTTGAGGGGGGGGGGATATATAGTTTGCACGTTTTATTAGGTCGTGAGGAAATGTGCTGTGTTTTTCGTTTGCTGTAGACGTCAAGGGTTAACTCTTGGAGCGAGAGTTGCGGCTGAGGTTGTAACATACCTTTCTATTTTAGATCCCGGACCTCATGTCCCTCTGTTCTGGCAGAATAAGCCTTTAACAACATAGACCAACCAGCATGGGACTCCCGCACCATCAGGCTCATCCGTCATTACAAAAACCCACTGTAACACAGCTAATGAATGGCCCATCTTTAAGATATTAACTAACCCAATCTTATGATGAAGTATAAACTATAATGTCTGTCAATATATTGCAAGTTTCTGCAGAATAGCAGCACATGCAATGCCATAACATTCTCTGTCACCTTTCGTTGCATTAAATATCGATATATTTATTAAAAAATAGAAAAGTAAGTCACGTCCAGCTTTGAATTCCGCCCAAGTTTAAAGCAAACTTGCTGACAAGAATGAGAGTATAGTTTAATCTATTTGTATGATGATGACGGCGGCGTCTCCCTAACCAGGCATCATTCGTCTCATCCCTCGGATTGTAAAGCCTCTTGAGTTAAGTTATTAACATCCGACCAAACAGAATGGAAGAGAGCAAAGGAGGGGAAGGGGAGAGGGGTCATTGCACAGGGATAACACCCTGCAGCGTTGGAGTTAAATAGTCTACAATTATTCAGCAATGTTGGCAATCAGATTTGAACTGTTGCTTACTTGAATTTATTATACTTAATGCTTTGAAGTATTCTTATTCTTATGGTGCGCTTAATTTTCGTTGTTACATGACTGGAGTAACAACGAAAATTAAGCGCATGGTAAGAAAAAAACGACGAGAGGCCAATAGGTATTTCTTATGATCAAGGACATTAGCTGTTACAGAAAAAAAATGAAAGGAACTGCAGAATGCACTCTGCAAAGCATTGGTAAAAGCCCTGGACTGCCTTGTAATAGAAGCAAATGTTGACTTGTTTCCGATGAGGTAAATCTGTAGCAGCCTTACTTGGGATATGAACTATTAACTCTTCACCATCAAATAGTCAGGCGTTCCCAGTTGTATTGTAGTACAAGCCGCTGCCTCAAGGGGGCACCACAAGGTTTGTTTTATGGCAAATACCATTGAAAATGTTTTTTGAACTGTATTTCGTTCATTAACACAGCGTATAAAGTAGCTGAAATCTATTCGTAGAGTAACACCTATTCATTATTGCATATCCATTTGGCAGGAGTGTTGTCATAGACTCTGGCAGTTTTGAAATAGCGACTCACCAATCCCGGTTAGTAGTGACTATTCGTAATGTTGGCATGCCGGTTCTGAAACTGCAACATGCTGTTATATAATATAATTATACATGCAAGATGTAAATGCCTACCTGTTTTAAGAGGAAAAAACACCAATAATAGTCATATTTTAACATTGAATGAAATACATTTATCTCCCCTGATATTATTCATCTCAATGCCATTGCTGCCTGCGCTGAGCTCATTACAAGAATTAATTTGACTAAGATTTACAAGGGTATATATATGCAAATTGTTAAGGGAGGCACAGGGACATTAGTGCAAAAGATATCACCAAGAACAACAACAACTTTCATTTGTATAGTGCCTTCACTGTAGCAAAATGTCTCGAGGGACTTCATGAAGGTGTAAGGAAAAAATATGAACGCCAAGCCAAAGAAGAAATTAGGAGGGGTGACCAAAGCTCAATTGAAGAGGTGGGTTTTAAGGAAGGTCTTAAAGGAGGAATAGGGGTTGGGGAAGCAATTCCAGAGCGTGGGGCCGAGGTGGCTGAAGGCCTGGTGGGGGGGGCGGGGGAGTGGTACACAGGTCAGCGTCAGACGAACAGAACATTTGGTGGGGAGGTTGTATTGCTGGAGGAGGTTATGAGATAGGGAGGGATGAGGCCATGAAAGGGCTTCAGCATGAGGATGAGAATTTTAAATCGGAGGCATTGGGGGCCCAGGAGCAAATGCGGTTTAGAAAGGACAGGGGTATGGGTAGGCAGGACTTGATCTGGGATAGGGTATGGCCAGCAGATTTTGGGATGAGCTGAATTTTAGAGGGTGGAGAATGGGAAGTCGGCCAGGAGAGCATTAGAATGGGATTGTGCCAAAGGGGGTGGGGAGACCCAGGGAAACAGTACAACTGATTAATGGAGTTTAAACTTCTTCATAGGCTACGTAAACACACAAACTGTGTGAAAGGGTAAAAGAGTTTGAAAATAAGAAATATCCAATTGTTTTAAAAATGCCAATAGGATGGGTTATAAAAAGTTACTCCCTTGTTAAAGCATTGTGAGGGAGAAATTGGAGTCGAGGCAGAACCCAGTGCAAAGTGGGCATCACACCAGGAATGCGCGCCCGAAGAAGTCGGCCCGAGGTTTGCTACAAATTGGGCCCCGAGCCTTATCTACATCAAACTGGTGAGCTGCGGATGCTAATTGAGCATTTCGCAGGTAAGGCCTGGGGGATGGGGGGGAAGGTGAATGGGAAAGGGGGTGAGCCTGGGCCAGCAGTGACCCACAGTATTGTTATGGAGCCACGAGAAGCACTCCTGCTCCTCCTGGCTCCCTTCATTGGCAGCTTCCAGCAGTCACTTTAGGAACAGCTAATTAGGCTGCTGTAGACCCAGAAAAAATAAGCAGAACATGCACGGTGCGTGTTCCACTCAGTTTATGCTGAATTTAGTAGCAGGGTCCTAAAACCGGCATTAAGACCCTGATTAGTATATTCAAGGGGCCTAACGCCTGTTTTAGATGGGTGCTCTGGACACCTTGCTGTCACCAGCAACTGATTTGAGGACCAGTTTCTCCCCCTTTATGTCCTCGGGCTATTGATGGAAGAACTCTGCAGCTGTTAAATACAAACTAAAAATGCTGGAATCTTCAACTGGTCAATAAGCATTTGGAAGACGACGGTAGGATAATATTTTGGGTACTGTTTAATCATTCACCAGAAGTAGCTTTACACTTCAAGAGATTTCCGTTTTTATTTTAGATTTGAAACATTTATCCTTTTCTTTTGATCCTTCTCTGCATTTAGTTGCAAAGCCTCAGTCTGTCATAAGTCCCAGTGTTCTGGGAACCCTTAGGGTTGTGTCAGTTGCTCTTGTAAGTGGATCCCACGTCCCTTATGTGCTGGGGTAGACTCACATTGCCTAATATCTAATTATATCATAGCTTAACCCAGGGCTGTAACAATACTATGGCCATATGATCTGAACCAGATATTTGTGTCTTTCGCACATGCCTTGCCAATCTTTTCAATTGTGGACCGAGGAAAATACCTGGTAAGACAAGGTTGGATACAAATTGTTAAGTTGCTTTATTTCATAGCCTGCGTGCAAAAAATAACCAGCAACATTTATAAATTGGACTCACTTCATTCAAACGGTACAACATGTCTTTGTTTAATGATGCAAATTACTGATCATGCTACACTTCTTCACATCATTGGGTCATCTTGCTTGACTTAAACAAAATAACTTAATAACTACTCTCCTGCATTCTAACCTTCTCGCAACTTTTGCTGTACCTGACTGTCCTCACAGCTTTCTGTTTGAAAAACCTGATTATTTCCCAGTGTTCACATCTCAAAAGGAAAGCCTGTGCCACACAATCCCTGCTGAGCTTCTGGAACCAGGGACCTCCCAACACAATGGGAGGTGTTTATGGGTGGCCAGGATAGACTAATCAAATTGCTTATCACCTACAGTCCTTGGAGAATCAAGAGCAAAACCTAATTCATTATAATTTAACTAAAGAAAGAAAGACCGCACCTGGAATACTGCATACAGTTTTGGTGTCCATACTTAAGAAAAGACATACTTGCTCTCGAGTCAGTACAAAGAAGGTTCACTCGGTTAATCCTGGGGATGAGGGGATGGACATATGAGGAGAGCTTGAGTAGATTGGGACTCTACTCATTGGAGTTCAAAAGAATGAGAGGCGATCTTATTGAAACATATAAGATTGTGAAGGGGTTGGATCGGGTGGATGCGGGGAGGATGTTCCCGATGATGGGTGAAACTAGAACTGGGGGCATAGTCTTAGAATAAGGGGCTGCTCTTTCAAAACTGAGATGAGGAGGAACTACTTCACTCAGAGGGTGGTAGGTCCATGGAATATGCTGCCCCAAAAAGCTGTAGAAGCTACATCATTACATAAATTTAAAACAGAAATAGACAGTTTCCTAGAAGTAAAGGGAATTAAGGGTTATGGGGAGCGGGCAGGAATTTGGACATGAGTCTAGGTTCGGATCGGTCATGGCCCTGTGGGTAGCGGAGCGGGCCCAGGGGCCGTGTAGCCTGATCCTGCTCCTATTTCGTGTATCTAATTCTGTTAGATTCAGGAGATGGTTCTGTGATAGTAGATTGGCGGTTAGGATCAGATCAGCCATGATCTTATTGAATGGCGGAGCAGGCTCGAGGGGCCGATTGGCCTACTCCTGCTCCTATTTCTTATGTTCTTATATAGCGCCTTTCACGACCACCAGACATCTCAAAGCACTTTACAGCCAATGAAGTACTATTTGAAGTGGAGTCACTGTTGCAATGTGGGAAATGTGGCAGCCAATTTGTGCACAGCAAGCTCCCACAAACAGCAATGTGAAAATGACCAGATAATCTGTTTTTGTTATGTTGGTTGAGGGAGAAATATTGGCCAGGACACTGGGGATAATTCCCCTACTCTTCTTCGAAATAGTGCCATGGGATCTTTTATGTCCACTTGAGAGAGCAGACGGGGCCTCGGTTTAACGTCTCATCCGAAAGATGGCACCTCCGACAGTGCAGCACTCCCTCAGCACTGCACTGGAGTGTCAGCCTAGATTTATGTGCGCAACTACAATTAATATCGATGTATTTTCTTTTTAAAACTTGTGTGAGTACAATTTGCTTTAAAACACAACACTTAACCACAAATTTTTTAGTTGAAATCTTTTCTGTGGCAAAATTGATCAAAAAACCTCCCAAAACATGACAGGGACCTTGTTGTTAAATTGTCGCAGTGCACCAAAGGGCAGCAGCGTCTTCTCATAATGATTTTGGTGAGATGATAATAAGAAACTGCTGCTTTTTTAGCTCCAGTCTGAGACTAGCCAAAGCTCCATGAGTAATATCAGAGTACCTAACTCTGTCAGCTGATCTATATTGTTAGTGGGAATTTCTTTCTTCAAACAAAAATCACATAAAATGTCACATTAAACATGGCTAGCAATAATATTGAGATAGGCAAAATATGAAATGAACACTATAATGATTTGAAGATAAATTCAAGCTTAATGTGCTTGTTATAGTTCAAGATTTCTCACAATGCTGTTACTGACAGAAAGGCAGTTTCCATATACTGACCAAGTCTGCTACAAACTGAAAGCCATACCCTTATCCAGGACAATGCCTGAAATGTCAATATTTTCCCTTTCTTTACAGATGATGCCTGACCTGCTGAGTGTTCCCAACACTTTCTATTTTTGTTAACCTGCACCCTCATGTTTGATTTGGAAAGTACATCATAGGACTAACAATTACTCATTAACTACAGTATGGAGCTACTAATATGATCTTCAGTGTCTGTAGTGCTGCTGGGCATTGGGCACCTGTTCTTCGCATTATGGGATGCTGAAACCTGGGGCCTGTCCAGCACCCTGTGTACACAGCACGTAACAATAATCCCACAAGTGCCTGTGATGCTCAGAACATGTACACCCGCTATATGCTAGGCTCATTGAGACCCCAACAAAATATAAATGAGGGTGAGGTCCCATAATACATTTAGAGCCTGAACAACACTTCAGACATACAGCACCTATATAAACCAGGTACTGCATGGGCTGCCTCTTCCCTCATGTTGCACCTTTGCTGTTAAGCAGGTGTTGCTAATTTGCTGCTTTCTGTGTAGCTGTTTGTCATTCACTGTCTCTGTGCTAATCCTGGGAGAAAATAAGTTAGTTCAATTTATTGGAGCCGTACTGAGAGCTTCTTAAAGCTGCCCATTATCTGTTGCCTTGGCCTGTTTCCCCAATGGACAGGCATTGTATGCTTTTTCGGGGGGAACTATGGGATCATTCATCACTGGTGTTCCGGAAAAAGAGGATCACAGGACACACTTACATCTCAAGAGATCAATGAGAACCCATCCTTATGCTGCAGTTGTGTTCACAATCCCAGACATTTGTACCTGGACATATTGGATGAAATGTGCACGCAGGGACTATGATTGTCCAAGAAAGCCATCATTGAACTTTGCACACTCTTGCAGCCAGGTCTACAAACAACAGGGCAGGCCATTGCCAGTCATAATCAAGATAACTGCAGCCATGAACTTTTATGTTCCAAGCAACAGCAGTAAATATCTGCCAAATCCCCCAAAATTCTGTGCACATATACATCATGCAGCTCACAGATGCCTTGGTTGTCCAGAAAGCTAAATTCATGATTGGAAAATAGGAGGCAACATGACAGAGACCAGCACTTTATCATCTGCATAGACTGCCCAAAATGTAGGACATTATTGATGGCATGCATGTGGTTACATGGGTCTCTACCTCTTATTCTATCCCTTTTGTGAAGTTAATGCCCTTTTTCCTGCCAGCTACCTTAATTCATTCATTTTACAGCAATCCATGGTTTCCCAATAATTTGAAGGGCCATGAAGACTGGATGGATGGCTGCTGGGGGAACAAGGCTATCTACTGCAGCCATAGCTGCTTATCCCATGAGGAATCTGAGGGCAAGAGGTAAAGAATGATATAATAAGGTACACAGTCCTACCAGGGTCTTGGTAAAACACACCATTAGCATCCTAAGGCAAAAGTTCAGATGCCTGCACTGATTAGGGGGAGTGCTACACTGCAGCCCAGCAAAGGTTTCCCAATGATTGTTCCCTGCTATGTTTTAAACAATGTCTCACTGCATAGGGGCTTTATCATGGAATAGATTGCAGATGACATGCAGCATCACCATTCTCAGAAGAATTCCAGATGTGGTAGCATACATGGGTGATGCAACTTCTAGCTTGACCTCACAAAGTTCAACTTCACAAGCAAGCTGAATGAAAGTTGAGCAGCTGGGGCACATTGTTGTGAATAAAGAAACGTTTCACGTCACTGATATTAATGTTGGAACAGGAACTATTTTCCTCTCAAACATACCACCACCAGTGGCTCATCTATTAAATATAATGGCTGGGATTTTCTACTTCTGTGCATGCCAGCCCGAAGTCAATGGGTAGAATATTTTAGGCTGGTAAATGCAGAAGTGGAAAGCTCTGGCCGTTGACTTTATCTACTTTCCCCAGTCTGCAGACTCACATTGAAGGATTTCAGGTAGAGAATTCTCAGCCGGTAAACTTTGACTTGAATAGTTTCTGAGGACAGCCAGGATACCAAAAAAGGAAGGCTTGGTGGCTCACTGAAAGTGTGGAAGGACTTAATCACTTTCGATTATTGGGTACTCCCCTGAGACAAATATAAATGTATTCTTTTAAAGATATAACACTGAAGCCAATTAAACGTCTATTTAATTTTTTTTAAGTACAGATATCTCCCAAATTATTACTGTGTTGCCAATAGTAGGACTGAAGACTGTTCATCACAAGCTTAAAATTCCAAGTAATTTGATTGCATTTACCTCTTTAGTTGTGTTTCAAAGTATTTCTCATGTTGAAGTACATTATAGGCAGTAAAGATATGAGAAGGAAATAAATGAACACAAAAAACACCAAAGCCTGACTTTTCAACTAGGAATTATGGTTTGGGAAAGACAGCTTAACGCCTTTATTCTCTACAGGGTTTTAAAAACAGATGTTTACTATAGTCCAGAGGTGATTGCTCAGAAGCTCTCAGTACAGTGCCGAGTGCCTAGTCTGGGAGAATGGACAAGTAATAGGATGATAGTGTGAGATGAAGTAAATAGAGTGGAAGGAGGCTTGTGTGGAGTGTAAACACTGGCATAGACTGGTTGGGCCGAATGGCCTGTTTCTGTGCAGTAAATTCTATGTAAGTTTATTTTACTTATTTACTTTTATTTACTTGTTCTAGTCAGTAATTAAGACCCTAGTGTTGTAATCATTTTATTCAGTAAACTATTCTTCAATACTTTGATTATGTATATAAAAAAACATAAGCCTCAAAATTCTGATGGTTTGGTAGGGAGTAAACCTTGCAGATCTATTGGGGAAAAGGGTTGAAATTTGGGATTTAGACTGGACCTGTTGGTTCTGTTCTAAATTCCACTGGAAGTAAGGTATAAGATTTTTATGGACCTAGCTAAAATGTTGCCATACAATGAGTTTAGGCCAGAATGAAATCATTAGATCTCAAAGGTTAATACTGTTAGATACAGATCTTACTTTGGATTGCTCTTTTGTCAAAAAATGTTCTGCTCTTTATTTTGGAGGCTCCAAAATCATTTGGAAATCAATTTTCAATTTTTTTTGTATAAGAAATTTGCTAAAATATACTGTACATGTTGAAGGAGGAAAAGTAAGAGAATAGCAGAGAACCCGAGACGCCAGGCTTATGAGGCAGGATTGCAAAAGAAATAGATCCTTCTGCAGATTCCCATCAGGGAGTACAGACCCAGAAGATCTTGTTTGAATGTGTCCCCAGAGTTATCTGTATGGAGGCTGCGATAGAATTTTGCTCTATCCTACAGGGAAAACAGCAAACCTCCTGAAGAAATAGGACAGCACTTACTGTGGTTCAAAAAGTCATTACTGCACTTAGTTTCTTGGCCAGAGGCTCATTCCAAGTGGCAACAGGCAACTTCAGCCAGGCCAGTCAGTTTGCGGCCCATTATTGCATGAGGCAAGTAATTAATCTCCTTTTTTTCCAGGGCAACCCAGCTCATTACATTTGACATAGGAGAAAGACAATTGAGTGAGCAGCATTGCTGGGTTTACACGAATGCTTGCAGTTACATATTGCATTCATGTAACCATAAAAACCCCTATTGTCAAACTACATCAATGGCCCGTATTTTCCGATCGGAGGCTTCCTGCGTGCGGAGGCCTCCGATCTGGAAAAAATCTACGCCCTTACCTGAGGGCTCCAGAGGTCCAGACATTTCCGCTCCTGGGCCTCTCCATGATGAAATGCGCAGGGCCCAGGTATCCCAGGGGCGCATACGGTTCGCAAGCGTCCCTGGGATCACGTGGGCCATGGGGAACCAATGAAAGAAGGGAATCCCCCTTCACACTTTTGACAGGTCTCTACGCATAGACCTGTCAAAATTATGAATGGGGATCACTGAAAAAACACATCAAAACATTAAATAAGTTTTTTTTAATCACATTTTTAAAATTATTTAAAATTACATTAACTTAAATATTTTAAACAAAAATTTAATTTTTTGAAAAAATATTAAAGTTTTTTACGGGGCTTAAATAAACGTACCTTTTTTAAAAGTATTTTAAAATTATAAATGAGTGAAAATAATTTTTTTTAAACTTTTTTAAATTCTTATGCTGGTAAAAGCAGGCCTTACGCTGCTTTTACCAGGCGTAAGATTTCTAAGGGTTTTCAGCAGGCGGAGGTTCTGCAGAAAGCGGAACCCTCCACCCACAGAGGCCCTTCTCCAGGGCAGGCACTTGCGAGGTCCCTATGGGTGTGTACACAGCTCGTACACCCCCAGAGGGATCAGAAAATACGGGCCATTATTTTCTGTGACAGTGACAGGATCAGACAAAGTCAACATGGATTCACAAAAGGTAAATCGTGCTTGACTAATCTACTGGAATTTTTTGAGGATGTAACTGGTAAAATAGATAAGGGAGAACCAGTGGATGTGGTGTATCTGGACTTGCAGAAGGCCTTCGATAAGGTCCCGCATAAGAGATTAGCGTGTAAAGTTAAGGCACATGGGATTGGGGGCAAGGTATTGACTTGGGTAGAGAACTGGTTGGCAGACAGAAAGCAAAGAGTTGGAATAAACAGGTCTTTTTCCGAATGGCAGAAGAAGAAGAAGAAGAAGACCGCAGGGATCGGTCCTTGGACCACAGCTATTCACAATATATATAAATGATCTGGACAAGGGAACTAGATGTAATATCTCCAAATTTGCAGACGACACAAAGCTGGTTGGGCGTGTGTGCTGTGAGGAGGATGTCGAGAAACTCCAGGATGATTTGGACATGTTGGGTGATTGGGCAGAAACATGGCAGGTGCAATATAACGGTGGCATAGTGGTTAGCACTGTTGCCTCACAGCGCCAGGGACCCGGGTTCGAATCCGGCCTCGGGTGACTGTCTGTGTGGAGTTTGCACATTCTCCCCGTGTTTGCGTGGGTTTCCTCCGGGTGCTCCGGTTTCCTCCCACAGTCCAAAGATGTGCGGGATAGGTTGATTGGCTATGATAAATTGACCCTTAGTGTTAGGGGATTAAATACGTGGGGTTATGTGTTGGTGTAGGGGTTGCGGGGATCGGGTGGGATATGTGCCGGTGCAGGCTCGATGGGCCGAAATGGCCTCTATCTGCACTGTGGGGTTTCTGTGATTCTGTGATTCTGTGATAACGTGGATAAATGTGAGGTTATCCACTTTGGTGGCAAAAACAGGAAGGCAGATTATTATCTAAATGGCAATAGATTGGGAGAAGGGGAAGTGCAATGAGACCTGGGTGTCCTTGTGCACCAGTTGCTGAAGGTAAGCATGCAGGTGCAGCAGGCGGTTAAGAAGGCAAATGGTGGCCTTCGTAGCGAGAGGGTTTGAGTACAGGAACAAGGATGTCTTGCTGCAGTTGTACAGGGCCTTGGTGAGACCACATCTTGAGTATTGTGTGCAGTTTTGGTCGCCTTATCTGAGGAAGGATGTTCTTGCCATGGAAGGAGTTCAGCGAAGATTCACCAGGCTGATACCTGGGATGGCAGGAATGATGTATGAAGAAAGATTGGGTCGATTGGACTTGTACTCGCTGGGGTTAGAAGAATGAGAGGTGATCTCATTGAAACTTATAAAATTCTGACAGGACTGGACAGACTAGATGCAGGAAGGATGTACCCGATGGTCGGGGAGTCCAGAACCAGGGGACACAGTCTAAGGATAAAGGGTAGGCCATTTAGGACAGAAATGAGGAGGAATTTCTTCACCCAGAGAGTGGTGAACCTGTGGAACTCTCTACCACAGAAGGCGGTGGAGGCCAGTTCATTAAATATATTCAAGAAGGAGTTGGATATATTTCTTAAGGCTAAAGGGATCAAGGGTTATGGGGAGAAAGCAGGGACCGGGTACTGAATTTGGATGATCAGCCATGATCGCATTGAATGGCGGAGCAGGCTCGAGTAGCCGAATGGCCTACTCCTGCTCCTATCTTCTATGTTTCTATGTATTATGTGAAACGAAAGGGATTTCACTCCCTTAATGTCCAACTAACGTGTGACTACAGGTTTCTGCCTGGCAGTGTCCAGTACACGGGGAACTGCCAGGATTTATTTATCCTTCGGCAGTCCAGAAGGGGAAGCCTTCTTTCAGACAAGAGTGACTGTTAACACCATTGAGGAGGACCACCAGTGAAGCAGCGAAATGCCACAAAAAGGCACAAATTCACACTCAAATTCAAATTGAAGAGACCGTTGGAATGCTGAAGGGAAGATTGGGATGCCCAGATAGGGCTGGGGGCTCCCACGAGTATGCTCTGATGTTGTCTCATGAATTCTGGTCACCTACTGTGTCCTTTACAATTTTGCTCTTAAGAAAAACCTGGAAATTGAAATTCTTGAAATGTAAACAGACTGAAAAGCTGAGCCCCCGGGACAGAGAACTTGGACACGTGGAGGGCATAGCTGGGTCACGGACAGCTGCTGAGAGAGAGCTCTGAGACAAACTTATTAGAGAGGCTTTCAGCAGCATCTGATCAAATTATAGTTATTCAACATCTACAATAACCAGCATGCTCCATATAATTTAGATCAATGGGTCTTCATCAGTAGTCCACAAACATCTTACTTCCAGTGCATCTTCATGTTTTCAACAGAAAAATCATGAACATAATAACCCATCAGCATAACCTTCTATTCTTTTCTCCTTCATATGTTTATAGAATCAGAGAAATTTACGGCACAGAAGGAAGCTATTTAGCCCACCGTGTCTGCACCTGCCGAAGAAGAGCAACCATCCTAATCCCACTTTCCAGCTCTTGGTCCGTAGTCTTGTAGGTCACAGCACTTCAAGTGAATATCCAAGTACTTTTTAAATGCGATGAGGGTTTCTGCCTCTACCACCCTTTCAGGCAGTGAGTTCCAAACCCTCACCACCCTCTGGGTGAAAAAAATTCTCCTCAACACCCCTCTAATCCTTATTACTTTAAATCTATGCCCCTTGCTTATTGACCTCTCTGCTTGGGGAAATAGGTCCTTCCTAACCACTCTATCTAGGACCATCATAATTTTATATACCTCAATTAAGTCTCCCCTCAGCCTCCTTGGTTCCAGATAAAAGAACCCCAGCCTATCCAATCTTTCCTCATAGGTAAAATTCTCTAGTCCTGGCAACATCCTCGTAAATCTCCTCTGTATCCTCTCTAGTGCAATCACATCTTTCCTGTAATGTGGGGACCAGAACTGTACGTAGTACTCTAGCTGTGGCCTAACTAATGTTTTATACAGTTCAAGCATAACCTCACTGCTCTTATATTCTATGCCTTGGCTAATAAAAGAAAGTATCCCATATGCCTTCTTAACCACCTTATCTACTTGTCCTGCTACCTTCAGACATGCACTCCAAGGTCCTTCAGTTCTTCTACACTTCTTAATATCTTACCATTTATTGTGTATTCCCTTGCCTTGTTAGCCCTCCTCAAATGCATTACCTCACACTTCTCTGGATTGAATTACATTTGCCGCTTTTCTGCCCACCTGGCCAGTCCACTGATATCTTCCTGCAGTCTACAGCTTTAATCACTATCAACCATGCTGCCAATTTTTGTATCATCTGCAAACTTCTTAATCATGCCCCCTACATTAAAGTCTAAATCATTGATATATACCACAAAAAGCAAGGGACCGAGTACTAAGCCCTGCGGAACCCCACTGGAAACAGCCTTCCAGTCACAAAAACACCCGTTGACTATCACCCTTTGCTTTCTGTCATTGAGCCAATTTTGGATTCAACTTGCCACTTTCCATTGGATCACATGGGCTTTTACTTTTCTGACCAGTCTGCCATGTGGGACCTTGTCAAAAGCCTTGCTAAAATCCATGTAGACTACATCAAACATGCTACCCTCATCAAGCCTCCTTGTTACCTCTTTAAAAAATTCAATCAAGTTACTCAGACACAACCGTCTCTTAATAAATCCATACTGACTGTCCTTGATTAATCCATGCCTTTCTAAATGATGATTAATATTATTCCTCAGAAATGTTGCCAATAATTTGCCCACCACTGAGGTTAGGCTGACTGGCTTGTAATTATTCAGTCTACCCCTTTCTCCCTTTTTAAACAATGGTACAACATTAGCAGTCCTCCAGTCCTCCAGCACCATAGCTGCAATGAGAGAAGATTGGAAAATGATGGTCAGAGCCTCTGCTATTTCCTCCCTTGCTTCTCTCAACAGCCTGGGATAAATTTAATCCAGGCCTGGCGATTTATCTACTTTCAAAGATGCTAAACCCATTAATACTTTCTCTTTCACTATGTTTATCTCATCTAATAGTTTACACTCCTCCTTAACTACAATGTCTGCATCGTCCCTCTCTCTTATCTAGCTTCCCCTTAAATGCATATTGGTTCCAACAGATCTACAGGAAGATAGGCCTTATGGATGTACAAATATATATTAATCCACCAGAAAGAGCAACCCAATATCGTAAAACCCCTCCTAAATGGCACTGTGATATCCGAGTGGTAAGGTCCGAAACTGAGATAAGTGAGATATAAGGAACAAAACCCAACTGTTTATTACATGGTGTAGCAGAGAGACATAGCTCTTACAGGCTGGAAGCAAAGCACACACAATTCTAACTGCCCGATGGCAAGATGGAGGATTCACTTCTGAGTCATGCCCATAATGCAATGCCACATTACCTTAATAACTGGTGTACCAGGACATTGAGTACATGACCCATTACCTTAAATACTGGTGAGTGTGAAACCTTACTCTTTGGCTCCATCTGGTGGATAACTTAAACATTACATCCCAGATTACTATAGGCACCATGGAAATCTGGTAGATATTGCTCTCTACATTGCGCATTGGTGGTGATGACATACCTCCAGGCTTCTGTGTTCTGTGAGTTGTAAGCAGAGATTCTTGCAGCTGTCACTTGCCCTAGGCTGTTCTGCATTGTTAGGAAGCCTTCTTGATATTGCCAAAAAGGAGGGTGTTGGACTTGGCCACCAACCCTGCCACCTGCTGTACATTTTCTTTGATGCTCTACTAGTATTCTTCTTTTCTGAGACCTCTGAAATCATCATCCAAATGTTCTTCAGCCAAGGGCTGATATTTCCCCTCGCCCCCAGAGTGACTCTATCTGGGCTGGTAAATGTGATTGAGAGGGTGATGATGGTATGGGTGATTTTTTTGCTGGCTGTTAATGCTGTTGCCTCAAGCGGGCCAGCGAGAGGAAATGCAATGCGGGCCACGATTCAAATGTCAGCGCGCCGGGTAAGTGCACATCGGGGGCTTGCACGCGCGGCAAGCCCCCGAACCTAATTTCAGGGCCCATATGAATAGAAACTGACCCCACTTCAGTGGATGATTTCACAAAGGGGCAGCATGTAATCGAGGTAGAGGAAGGGAACAAGGATGTATCCCTAGGGGACTCCAGAGGTGATGATGTGGGAAGAGAAGTCATTGCTAGAGATGCCCTCACTACATTCAAATAATACAAGAAAAGCTGCATTCAAAGGTAAATGCGGTGACATTTTAACGAGAACTTTTTTTAAATGCCTGCACAGGTCAGTGTTTCCTTTAGTTTAAGCCTCTTAGAATAGCTACAATTCAACTTTGTCTTATGCAACAGCTTATGATGACCTACAGTTAACTTCATAAATACCCAAATTCATAGTCATTAATAGTATGTGCACTTGAAGCAAGAAATCGTAAATTAGGGGACGAATTAGTTACTCTCCGATATCTTCATGTGATTAGAGTCACTATATAGAAAGAATCTTTTTCAGATGGCCACTGTACGGTTTTATCTTGCAGTATGTTTCTATAATTTTATGAGTGTCACAGAAAGGTCACTGGCCTGTAGGATGTACTGAGACTGTGAATGTCACTCGGGAAGACCTTTAATTTAGAAACACAATGCAGTTTTATTCCTAAAGCACTATGCAGCCCAACAACCTCTTCCAGTCACAAACTTGGAACCTATTCAATTAACAAAATAAAATAATTGATCATTACCAGGGATATGATGCAGCAAGATTATCAGTAAATTGTGTGCACTGCACCTTCCAAATAATCACATGATTCAATAAATAAAGTGTCCACATGTAAGAGATGGTAGGGGCAGCTTTGACTTCTCCGCCAGATGTAAACAGCGGACCAAAAATGGCATTGGGTCACATACAGCCCCATTTACACTGGTACTCCGACAACTGTCATTTTGGGTAGGGTCCCGAGATGGGCGGTTGGAGCACCCGCCTGTTTCAAGCAGGAAGCCATCTGTAATATGCAAATTGGGGTCTTATGACATAACATTTTTGAGGTACAAATGGGTGGAGCATGTGCTGCGCACGGTCCATCCATTGATAGCAGGCATCGATGGGGCTAAATAGCGATCCTTAAAGGACTGTTGGAGGCCACTCAGAAAAAGGCCTAGGAAATTTGTTTAATTATGTTTTTGGTGGACCAGGAGGATCGGGGTGCTCCTCTTAGGCACACAAAAAAAGCTCTGGTCCGCAGCCGGCCCACACTGGGATTGCCTCAACTACCTCCCCACCAACAACCCCCCACCCCCTCCCCCCTCAGGCTATGACTGTCAGCCAGCTCAGTAGAAGCTGATAACTATCCCACCCTCTCACAACCGATGAGCTGTAGAGCGGCATCTACAGTTGCCCCTCTGTGCCAGCATTGTTGACTGGCCCCTTGCTGAGAAAGTTGCTCCCTACTCTGGCTGACACAGTCATCCCACAGGTAAGCCAGCATCCAGAAGAATAAAGTGGATGACAAATGGCTCGTGCGTCACTGCTCACCTCAAAGTGTCCTCTTTCAGCAACTCTTTTGCTGTTTTTGAAGCTGTCTCCATAAGTACCCCAGCAGAGCTCCACACACGACCATTCAGTGTAGCGTCCCACTGAGCAACAGTGCAACAGGAACCCTAAGGCAGGGTTCATTGCCATCAACTTCATACTGCTCTGGCTCCATAGTAGTCTTTCAGCATCCCTCCCTAACAGCACTGTGGGAGCACCGTCACCACACGCACTGCAGCGGTTCAAGAAGGCAGCTTACCACCACCTTCTCGAGGGCAACTAGGGATAGGCAATAAATGCTGGCCTTGCCAGCGATGCGCACATCCCAGGAACAAATTTTTTAAAGCTATTTTTAACCTATCCAATTTCTCTGCTACCTCCTCCTTTACTGTGACATTGGCAGCATGCTCTTCTTTAGTGAAGACAGATGCAAAGTACTTATTTAATAGCTCAGCCCTGCCCTCTGACTCCACAAGAAGATCTCCTTTTTGGTCTCTAATTGGCCCTACCCTTCCTTTGGCTACCCTTTTACTATTTATGGGGGCTAAATTGGGCCTTGTAGCAGCCGTTTGTTAGGTACTTCATGGTTATTTTTTGGTTATTTAAAATCTTGTGCTGAAACAAGTTGCTTCCAGACATGGGTGGCCTGGTAAGGCTTTCTCTTAGAATTGAACATGACTGGGAGAATGAAGAGCAGAGCAGGACAAACTGCTAGGAGAGGGAGGAGGAGGGGGAGCAGGGCTCTCAGCAGGAGGCCATATCTGCCGAGGGTCTTTAGGGAGCAATTCTCTTACTTCAACTTTAGCGAGGACCAATGCTTGAGACATCTTCGGTTCACCAAAGAGGTTGTGACTGAAATCTGCCAACTGTTGCAGCCACAACTGCAACCTCAAAGCAGGGCATGGACAGTATTGCCTGTGGTTGTCAAGGTGACAGTGGCTCTTAATTTTTATGCGTCTAACTCCTTTCAGGCTGCTGCTGGAAATATAAGCAACATCTCGCAGTTTGCAGTGCACTGTTGAATAAGGGAGGTCACTGAGGCTCTCTATACACAGAAACATTTTAATCTCATTCCCTCTTGCCAGAGACAAGCAGACGTTGCGAGCATGGGATTTTGCACGGATTACAGGTTTCCCCATGGTGCAGTGTGGCATTGACTGCACGCACATTGTCTTGCGTGTGCCTCATGTGACCTCGGCTATTTTCATAAACCAAAAGGGATTTCACTTCCACAATGTGCAGCTGGTGTGCGACTACTGGCAGTGCATCATGTAGGTGAATGCCCATTATCCTGGCAGCAGTCACGATTCCTTCATTCTGTGCAGTCCACCACGGCAACTCAAAGGCTGGCTACTGGGTGACAAGGGTTATCCACTCATGACATGGCTTATGGCTCCAGTCCAGAACGCACACACATGTGCACAGCACACCTACAATGAGAGCAATGCTGCCAGAAGGAACATTACAGAGCACACCATCATCGTTCCCAAGCAATGTTTCCGTTGCCTGGACCACTCTGGAGGAGCCCTGCAGTACTCAGCTGAGTGGGTGTCAGGATTTGTGGTGGCCTGCTGCATGCTGCACAACCTTGGACATTATGAGGGAACAGCCCTTGCCACCACCTATCAGGTGAGAAGCTGAGGAGCAGGAGCACAAGGAAGAGTAGGAGAAAATAGAGGAAGTGCAGGAAGAGGAAGTACAATGAGAAGTGGAGGAAGAGGAAGGGCGGCTACAACGTACACAGCCCTTTTCTGCCCAGGCTCTATGTGATCAAATTATTCATGAGTGATACCAGTAACCTCAACCACACCTCCCCATTCACCAACAGTCCCACATTCCTTATCTTTCCTCTATCACTGACCATCACATCGTCTTCTTTCTGACAACATAAAAATAAAAACCACCAGAAAATGCACATTCCAATCCAATTTTAAACATTCAATCATGACATAATGCATACAAAATTAAACCAATCACCCTTGTGAATTCCCTTAGTGCCTGTCTTCTGTGTGCCTTTGCATACCCTAGTGCTGCTATGAGGTGTGTCCCCAATGGCTGCAGCATCGGTAGTGGAAGGCTGTTTAACTTCAATTGGGGAGACTCCAGATGGCCTTGGTGGACGACTTCGAGCTGCCCTGGGCCTAGAGGGCCTGGCTTCAGACTGCACCATCTCAGCCTGGGCTGCAGCAGTCTGGTCTAGCTGGCTGGCAGGCAACAGCAAGGGCATTGGCAGAGTTGTAGGGGGGGAGAAGGAATGCTGTCATCCTGAGAGAGGACAGCAGGTTTCTGATCCACGGAGACACTTCCACTCTCCTGGGGTGGCGCCTCTGGAGAACAGATTGATGGGCCCTGGAAGCCTCTTTGAACAGTGGCATCCAGAGCCACGATGGCAGCAATCTGAGCTTGCAAGGCAGCAGTCTGAGCTTTCACTGCAGCAGTCAGACCTTGGCTGGAAGCTGTTTGTGCAGCAATGGAAGCTGAGACATTGGCCATCAAACGCTGCATCATGGGCTTCAAGCTCTGCGCAAAGCCCTGTGCCAAGTTATGCTGGACTCCTCCATGCTCCTTGACATTGTGGACAGGCTATTCAGTGCATCAAGCATTTGGTTGTACATAAGAACATAAGAAATAGGAGCAGGAGTCGGCCATTTGGCCCTTCGAGCCTGCTCCGCCATTCAATAAGATCATGGCTGATCTTCTACCTCACCTCTACTGTCTTGCACTATTCCCATATCCCTTGATTCCCTTAATATCCAAAAATCTATTGATCTCTGTCTTGAATATACTCAACGACTGAGCCACCACAGCCCTCTAGGGTAAAGAATTCCAAAGATTCACCACCCTCTGAGTGAAGAAATTTCTCCTCATCTCAGTCCTAAATGGCTGAACCCTTATTCTGAGACTATGACCCCTGATTCTAGATTCCCCAGCCAGGGGAAACATCCTCCCTGCATCTACCATGTCAAGCCATGTAAGAATTTTGTATGTTTCAATGAGATCACCTCTCATTCTTCTAAACTCCTGAGAATATAGGCCTAGTCTACTCAATCTGTCCTCATAGGACAATCCCCCCATCCCAGGAACCAGGCTGGTGAACCTTCGTTGCACTCCCTCTATGGCAAGTATATCCTTCCTTAGGTGGTCGCCTTACCTGAGGAAGGACGTTCTTGCCATAGGAGGAGTGCAGCGAAGATTCACCAGGCTGATACCTGGGATGGCAGGAATGACGTATGAGGAGAGATTGTGTCGATTGGGGTTATACTCACTGGAGTTTAGAAGATTGAGAGGGGATCTCATCGAAACCTATAAAATTCTGTCAGGCCTGGACAGACTAGATGCAGGAAGGATGTTTCTGATGGCCGGGGAGTCCAGAACCAGGGGTCATAGTCTAAGGATAAGGGGTAAGCCATTTAGGACTGAAATGAGGAGGAATTTCTTCACCCAGAGAGTGGTGAACCTGTGGAATTCTCTGCCACAGAGGACGGTGGAGGCCAGTTCATTAAATATATTCAAGAAAGAGTTGAATATATTTCTTAAGGCTAAAGGGATCAAGGGATATGGGGAGAAGGCAGGGACCGGGTACTGAATTTGGATGATCAGCCATGATCTCATTGAATGGCGGAGCAGGCTCGAAGGGCTGAATGGCCTACTCCTGCTCCTATCTTCTATGTATCTATGTAAAACTGTACACAATACTCCAGGTGTGGTCGCACCAGGGCCCTATATAATTGCAGTAAGACGTCTTTACTCTTGTGTGCACCCATCAGCCTTCTTCTACAGCATGGCCCATCGAAGTGCTCATCTGACTCCTCTGCAGCAGAACTAGTGTGTGACCTCGTCATCTGGTGAGCTGGCACTTGCGCTTTCCTTTCCCCTCGCTCTAGCTCCTACGCACTTGTACCCAATGCCTCACCACGTGCAGATCCCTCTTCTATCCTGGCCTCTAAGTTATGCAGATTGTCAGTCTCTGAGCTGGTGGCTGCAAGTATAAGATCGAGTGACTGTGTCTCTTCATCTTTACTGTCTTCTTCCTCGTCCTCCTCTGACTGGGAAGGCTCCAGTTCTTGAGGGGAGAAGAGAAAGTAAGAATTGTGTGATTACACCATCTACAGCTTGTGAGTCAGAAGAGATTGTGAGATGAGGACCATTGGTGGATGTGCCTTCAGCTATCTAGGCCCTAAACTCTGGAATTCCCTCCCTAACCCGCTCCGCCTCTCTACCTCTCTCTCCTCCTTTAAGACCCTCCTTAAATCCTTACTCTTTGACCAAGTTTTTCTTCACCTGTCCTAATGTCTTCCTTCCATCACTGGATTCCTCTACCAACAAGACTACACTGCTCAACTGACTACAGTGTTTGACTCAGCGGCTGTGACTCTGCTCTGCTTTTCAGTCACTTCAAGTCTTATGTTGCTGAATTCTTTTCTCAAATTGGTTTCCAATCTCCTGGACTTCTCTGGACATCTAGAGTACATTTCTGCTTTGAACTGCACTGGATTACACTGTAAGACTTACCTGCTGTATCTCAATCTCTGCCGATAAAAGATTTTCTTTTGTTTAAAAATAACTTTTAAACTGTGACTGTGTCTCTGCTGAACTGTTCTCCTGGTTTTTCAGCTTTGTTGGCTTGTAGTTAGCAGCTGCTGCTTCACTTGCTGTCCAGAGAGTGGTGAACCTGTGGCATTCTCCACCATAGAAGACAGTTGAGGCCAATTCATTAAATATATTCAAGAAGGAATTAGATATATTTCTTAAGGCTAAAGGGATCAAGGGATATGGGGAGAAGGCAAGGACAGGGCACTGAGTTTGGATGATCAGCCATGATCTCATTGAATGGCGGAGCAGGTTCGAGGGGCCGAATGGCCTACTCCTGCTCCTATCTTCTATGTTTCTATGTTTCTATGTCCGGCAACTCGTTCTACTGGTTTTCAGCTTTGCTGGTTGCTGGCTTGTGGTTTTACTTTTTATCCATAGCTTTGATCTACGCTGACCTCCAACTTGGGTCAATTTCTCAATCATCATTTGGCATCGCTACCGACTCTAATTCCTACAGCAACAACTTCCATCCTTGAACTCTCTACCCTTCAAATAGCTTCTGGACGTCACTCACCTGCTTTGGACAGCGGTTCGTCGATGCTCCATGCCAACCCCATCCTGCTTACATCGGCTTTGTCCTTCCATGGGACCTTTGACTTTGACCCTAGTCTCCCTACTATTGTCTCCAACCTATTCCCTGCTACCAGTAAATATGTATCCCATTAATTACTACATTTAACCAGGCCTATGTAACCTGAGCTTTTCCCCCGTGTCCATTCACGTGCAAACTTTGGCTGTCGCTCCGGACCCGAACCATTCAATACATTTCCACTTTTTCTCCCCCTTTTCCTTTTCTCTCTATCCCTCCCTGACTGCTCTCTCCTGTCGTCATGCCTCCTTTACTCTCTCCTCTCTCGGATACACTGCCCTCCCAAATCCCTAACCCAATCCTTCATTACTCTTCGGCCTTCCTACTCTCCTGCCACCATCCCAGGCTTGACTCCCTCTTAGATAAACCTACAGCTTCCTTCTGTGCCGCTCTCTGCATCCTACGAAGGGCCCATCGAGGAACTCATTGCTGCCTCCTTACAAGCAGCAACCCCAACTTTCCCATCCTACTCTCTCGCTGACCTTCGCACCCAGCGCACCCACTGGGGGCTAATCATGCCAATTTCCTCCCCGTCCAACTCACCATCCCCAGCACTGACCCCGTGGACGCTGCCAGTGGGGTAGCCATCACTGACCATCTCCGCATCGCCCTCCAGAATGTCCATTCACTTGCGAACAAGGCCCTTGCCATCCATGAGTTTATCGTGATCGTATCGACATCATGGCCCTGATGGAAATTTGGTTGAGGGGTGATGAAACTTACTCTTAAATGAAGCCTCCCCGCTTAGATATACCTTCCACCATTTGCCCTGCTCAGACCGCTGTGGTGGTGGCGTGGCTCTCATCACCAAATCACACCTTGGTCTGTCCCCCTATTCCTCCGGCACTTTCTCCTCCTTTGAGCATCTCACCTTATTCCACCCCTCACCTCTCATTTAAAAATTCTCGTTCTCCACCACCCACCCAATTACCATAAAAATGTTATTACCGATATATCTTCACTGCTTTCCTCCTTCAGCCTCTGCACCGAACGAATTCTCATCCTCGGTGATTTCAACCTCCATCTCAATTCATCATGCTCTCTCTCCTCTGAGTTCACTAGCCTCCCATCCTCCCTTAATCTCTCCCTCCATGTAAACTCCACAACCCATATTCACAGCCATCCCCTCAACCTTGCCATTTCTCATGGCTTCACTACTACTATCGTGTCAGTCGCAAATAAAGCCATCTCTGACTACTTCCTCATATCGCTCGCCATCCACATCTCACTTCCACTTCCCGCCCCCACCACCCCCCCGCATCCCCCTTCCTTCTGTGTCCGTCCCTGGAAATAACTCTCTCCCAACTCTCTTACAACGATACTTATGAAATCCCAACTGTCCAGCCAATGGCCCTCCATTCACCACGACATTTCTGCAGCTACCAATCTGTTCAACCACATCCTCACCACCACCTTTGATGCCCTAGTCCCTATTAAAATAATTACTCTCTCTCACCTTGGCTGTTCCCCCTGGTACGGCCCTCATCTTCGCGCCCTTAAGTCCAAGGGATGCAGACTTAAGCGGATATGGCGGACAACTGGTTTAGCCATTCACCGCCAGATCTGGCTGGGCCACATAAAGCATTATTGGGACCTTTTAGTCATCTGCCAAAATTACTCGCTATTCCAGAATCATTCTGGGATGCAAAGATAAACCCTAGCTTCTATTCTCCACTGCTAACCGTCTTCTTAAACCCCCCTCCCCTATCTCCTCCACCCTCACCTCCGACAACAAGTGTGAGAAGCTCATGGATTTTGTCTCTAAGATTGAGACAATCTGTTCAGCTGCCTCTGCCACTTACTTCCCTTCCTTCCCCTAGTCCACCGGGCCAAACTTCCTCTAAGGTTCCCCACTGCTCTACCCCTGAACTTGCATCTTTCTCCAGTTTCTCTCCGATCTCCCCTCATGACCTCTTTATGCTCATCTTGTCCATGAGACCCACTTCCAGCTCCCTTGACCCTATTCCCACCAAACTGCTGACCGCCCAACTTCCTTTTCTCACTCCCATTTTAGCTGACATTGTTAATGGTTCTCTCTCCTCAGCTCCTGTCCCCCTCTCCCTCAAATGTACCATCTTCACCCCTCTCCTCAAAAAAGCAACCTGTGACCCCTCCGTCCTTGCAAACTACCACCCCATCTAAAACCTCCCTTTACTCTCCAAAGTACTTGAACGTGTTGTCGCCTCCCAAATCCATGCCCATCTTTCCCACAACTCCATGTTTGAATCCCTGCAATCAGGTTACAGCCCCTGCCACAGTACCGAAACGGCTCTCATCAAAGTCACAAATGACATCCTTGTCCTTCTTGAACTGTCTGCAGCCTCTGACATGGTTGACCAATCCACCCTTCTCCAACGCCTCTCCACTCTCGTCCAGCTGGGTGGGACTGCACTCGCCTGGTTCCATTCTTATCTATCTAATCGTAGCCAGAGAATCACTTGCAATGGCTTCTCTTCCTACTCCCGCATCATTATCTCTGGACCCCAGCTATTTATAATATATATTAATGATCTGGACGAGGGAACTAGATGTAATATCTCCAAGTTTGCAGACGACACAAAGCTGGGTGGGCGTGTGTGCTGTGAGGAGGATGCTGAGAAACTCCAGTATGATTGGACAGGTTGGGTGATTGGGCAGAAGCATGGCAGATGCAATATAATGTGGATAAATGCGAGGTTATCCACTTTGGTGTCAAAAACAAGAAGGCAGATTATTATCTGAATGGCAATAGATTGGGAGAAGAGGAAGTGCAACAAGACCTGGGCGTCCTTGTGGACCAGTCGCTGAAGGTAAGCATGCAGGTGTAGCAGGTAGTTAAGAAGGCAAATGGTATGTTGGCCTTCGTAGCGAGAGGGTTTGAGTACAGGAACAAGGATGTCTTGCTGCAGTTGTACAGGGTGTTGGTGAGACCACACCTTGAATATTGTGTGCAGTTTTGGTCGCCTTATCTGAGGAAGGATGTTCTTGCCATGGAAGGAGTGCAGCGAAGATTCACCTGGGATGGCAGGAATGATGTATGAGGAGAGATTGGATCGATTGGGCTT
Source organism: Somniosus microcephalus (assembly GCF_052327205.1). NCBI lineage: Eukaryota > Metazoa > Chordata > Chondrichthyes > Squaliformes > Somniosidae > Somniosus > Somniosus microcephalus. The sequence goes on from NC_140990.1 coordinate 230,960,858, forward strand.
GTACTCGCTGGAGTTTAGAAGAATGAGAGGGGATCTCATTGAAACTTATAAAATTCTAACAGGACTAGACAAACTAGATGCAGGAAGGATGTTCCCGATGGTCGGGGAGTCCAGAACCAGGGGTCACAGTCTAAGGCTAAGGGGTAAGCCATTTAGGACAGAGATGAGGAGGAATTTCTTCACCCAGAGAGTGGTGAACCTGTGGAATTCTCTACCACAAGGCAGTAGAGGCTAATTCATTAAATATATTCAAGAAGGAGTTGGATATATTTCTTAAGGCTAAAGGGATCGAGGGATATGGGGAGAAAGCAGGGACAGGGTACTGAATTTGGATGATCAACCATGATCGCATTGAATGGCGGAGCAGGCTTGAGGGGCCGAATGGCCTACTCCTGCTCCTATCTTCTATGTTTCTATGTTTCCTGGTAGTGCTGAATGCACATAGCAATCATTTAGAACAGCTGGCAGCACAAATTTAATGTGCTGCCTGCATCGCAATGAACTGGCACAGATTAATCATATTTTGCGATCCCCATGCCCGTTTTCGTGGGTTATCCAATTGAGCTCCCAAAGGTTTTGCAAAGACTTTTGGGTTCCCTTTCATGTCACCCGCTAATCTATTCTCATACACTTGCTTTGCCTCTCTTATTTCCTTTTTCAGCTCTCCCCTGTACTTTTTGTATTCAGCTTGTTTCTGTATTGAATTATGAACCTGCCATTTATCATAAGTCTCCTTTTTCTGTTTCATTTTTATCTCTATATTTATAGTCATCCAGGGAGCTCTAACTTTGGATACCCTTCCTTTCCCCCTCGTCGAAATGTGTCTCGTTTGTACCCCAAATATCTCCGCTTTGTAGGCCTCCCATTGCTCATCTTTCAGCTCCTCTCCCTCCCCTCCTCCTCCGTTCCCAGACCTTCTGACTCATCCCTGACTCCTTTCCATTCTTCTCCCCCTCTGCTGTTCCCTCCTCTCTCCCACTTTTCTTCCTTCCCCCACTGTCTTCTCCATCCCCTTCGCTCTGCTCCAACTCCTCTCCCACCTTCCCTCTTTTCCCATCCTCCTTGCCTCCCTTCCTCTGCCCCTCCCCACTCCTTTCCCCCACCTTCCCCTCTCCTATTTGCCTCCTTCCCTCCCACTCTTCCTTCCCCTCCTCCCTCCTATCTTCCTCCATACCCCTCCCCTGTAGGGGGTGGCATGGTGTGTGCCCAGTCAGCTTCACCTCTGACTGTCTCTGAGCAGTTCGAATCGCTCCCACACCCCTCAGTTCTAGACACTGGACTTAGGTACAGGCGGCGATACAGAAAATCGAGTAGACAAGTGGTTTGGTGCAAGAAAACCAAAATTTTATTAAAAGGCTGAATAAAACACACTACTGAGAATTACTGGTATAGTTACAGGCATAAACAGTTAATACACTTATATGGGAATGGGGAACACATGGCACATCGAGGGAAACAAATACATTAAAAATCCCCTTATCCTTATCCCACCCCCTATACCTAACTAGATTAAGCTATGATGGGCCAGGAATTCATGCTCACCAATTCGAAACCTGTTACTTTAGATGGTGGGGTTTTGAGGTTTGCTCTTTCTGTCCTTTGGGGTATCTCATCGCCACGTGGTCACAGGGCGCAGCGCTGAAGTTGTTTGTGCGAAGTACCCTCCTTTTTCTCCGTTAACATCTTCGTCGAGTACTTCGTCGCAATGGGCCTTCTTCTTTGGGCGGTCGCCGACGGTATTGCTGCGGTTGGGGCGGGGGGGGGTCGGTTGGCGGTCTTTACCATCTAATGATTTTCCTACCCAAGCTTCAAACACCGGCTTATTCTTCAACTGGGCTATTACTGTCCATGTAACAAACGCCAGCTTATAACTAGGCCGTTTGTCTTGATTTTGTTACCCATTCTTTGAACGCCAGCATATTCTTAAATTGAGGGTTTACTGTTCATGCATGTAACGTCAACTTATTCACCAAACGCCAGCTTATAACTAGGCGTTTGTCCCCAACGCGTCTTTCCGCTGCCCTTCTCTGCCTTTATCGGTTTACCGTATTCTTCGTCTCGTCTCATCTCGTCTGCCCGTTTGTGGCCTGTGTGTCCTGTGTGGTTTTGAACTCGGGTCTTGTTCTCCTCCCGCGTTGGGCCCTCGGTGTAGTAATGGGTGTCCTTGGTGTTGAGCGGTGTGGGGAGCGAGAAGAGAACCCGCCATGAGGCCAGGGCACGAGAACGAGAGGCAGCAGGCTGAAAGCCAAACGATAAGCGGCCAGAGCAAGAGCGCTACCCGATAAGAGTCCGATCACTACCGATGGGCCTACAATTATACCCGATTCTTCATTCCTTATCTGCGCGCCAAATCAGGTCAGTCCTTTGTCTAACTTTTGGCGGGCTCGTTTAAAATAATTACAGCCATTTACTTTAACGACTTCTGGAATGGTTGTCCCCATGTTTAATGGTTTCGATGTCCTGGCTGTTTGTCATTTATGAAACTTAATCGGGTTTCCTGACTTGGCAGCTACCTGTGAGCTGTTACCGATTAAATATGCAGAAATCTAATGGCCTCGATTTAGGCCCATTCTAACTTGATCTGTTTCAAGGTGAATGAATGCATATTCTGTGTTTGCTTTAGCTGTCTGGCTCCACAAAGTCTCTTCACAGATTCATGCATTTTAAGTTTCATTTTCAGGTTTGAAAAAGTGCCTGCCTTTTCTGCAGGGCCTTGCTTTTAAAATCCTGTACTTTTGGTCACGAGGTTGCAGAAGCCATTTTGGGTACCCCTTTTTAACAACTTGTCTATACAGGGTCCCTTTATCCATAGCTTTTGGGGAATGTGGGAATTTTGAGAACCCTACACCCCACATTGGTTGCATTATCCTCCAGCTTGGCCTGAACAACTCATATTGGTCCTGACTACTCATGTGCAATGTCACAGGAGTTTGACTAGTATAGATTTAAACAGTCTTGCTTTTTGCCTGTTTCTGTTATTCCTCAGACATCATACAGCAGCAATCACACTTCAGCAGAGATCAACTTATAATGCAATAATATTTTAAAAGTCTGTAGTAAAATAATCTGATGAGGTCTCAGCAGCACTAGTAGCAAATTGTGGCACCAAGCTATAAAATCACTTTTCATTTTCGACACACTTCATCAGTATTCTGTAATCACATTTTTGGCAAGGTCTGACAACATAGCATCGAGGGCTTAAACCTGTTATTTTGCATTCACAATGTTCTACATCCATTGTAAGATTCCAGAGCTAATGACACATGCCAAACTGTTCTCTGTTGCCCATTCAACCTGACACAATGGCAGCTAATAGAAAGAAAGATGTCTTTCTTTAGGTATATTCTTTAAGTATAAAAAATACAGTACACATTTTTGCTATATAGAATATTCAAGATAAACTATACATAAATTAGAATCATAGAAAGTTACGGCACAGAAGAAGGCCATTCGGCCCATCGTTTCTGCACTGGTTGAAAAAGAGCTATCCAGCCTAATCCCACGTTCCAGCTCTTGGTCCGTAGCCTTATAGGTTACAGCACCTCAAGTTCATATCCAAGTACTTTTTAAATGTGATGAGGGTTTCTGCCTCGACCACCCTTTCAGGGAATGCGTTCCAGACCCCCACTGCTCTCTGGGTGAAAACATTTCTCCTCAACTCCCCTCTAATCCTTCTACCAATTACTTTAAATCTATGCTCCCTGGTTATTGACCTCTCTGCTAAGGGAAATAGATGCTTCCTATCCACTCTAGCTAGGCCCCTCATAATTTTATACACCTCAATTAAGTCTCCTCTCAGCCTCCTCAATCTTTCCTCATAGCTAAAATTCTCCAGTCCTGGCAACATCCTCGTAAATCTCCTCTGTACCCTCTCTAGTGCAATCACATCTTTCCTGTAATGTGGTGACCAGAAATGTAGGCAGTACTTTAGCTATGGCCTAACCATGTTTTATACAGTTCTAACATAACCTCTCTGCTCTTATATTCTATGCCTCAGCTAATAAAGGAAAGTATCCCATATGCCTTCTGTAGTGTATGTACCTTTAAGAGAGAACTACTTTTACAGCTCCTGTATACGGTAGTACCGGCAGTGACCACACCTGTATATAAGCCCTGAGCAGGCATCTGTACTGTTAGTTTTTAGACTACCCTCATCCAGTAAACACCTGTTGATTGTTGATCTGCAGTCTCCGTCTATTTATTGAAGAACACCATACGTTAAGATTCACGGATTTAATAGTTCGGGTTTCAGGAGTTGATCCATAGTGTTGAAAAATAAGTTAATAAAATTGATGTGCCTCAATAATTCCGAGACTCGATGTTAGCGAAACAAAACAAGGCTTTTATTAACTTAGAAAGTAACACGTAAGAGAGAGAGGTATATTCCTTCTGGAGACTGAGGCCAGACTGAGCTAGCTTACAAAAGGGGCCAGGTATGGGCGGAGCCCTACACACACAGCACATTCCAGCACATTCCAATAAACAATACAATGAGGACTGGGGGAAGGGAAATGACACTGAAACCGACCACAGTCACAGGCAGTGATGAATGGAATATTTCATCACATTCACCCCTTCTATAGATTTAGTCTGTTCGGGGGTTTGATAGTCCTCTGCGACAGACGTGGCTGTTGTGGTGCCGCGGGTGTCGGCTGGGTGTCCCCGGTAGTCTCCTGGGTCTCTGCCGGGGGTGCCGCCAGGGTTGTTGAAGGGGTAGTTGGTGGGGGTGCCGTTGGTCGATGTTCTTCCGGGGGTGATGAAAGAGTAGTGGGTGGGTAAGAGTTGCTGTGATCGTTGTTGCTGCTATTGCCGTGGCTGTTGTCGATGCCGGCTGGGGCGACGTCTTTTATGGACACGGTGTCCTCCCTTCCGTCGGCGTGCCGGACATATGCGTATTGGGGGTTGGCGTGGAGTAGGTGTACTGGCTCCACGAGAGGGTCCGTCTTGTGGCCCCTCACATGCCTTCGCACGAGTACCGGACCTGGGGTGGAGAGCCATGACGGCATGGATACGCCTGAGGTGGATTTCCGGGGAAAGACAAACATTCGTTCATGAGGCGTGGCATTAGTGGCCGTACACAATAGCGACCGTATCGAATGGAGCACATCCGAGAGGACTTCCTGCCAGCGGGAGATAGGGAAGCCCTTGGTCCTTAGAGCTAGAGTGACTGCTTTCCATACTGTCCCGTTCTCTCGCTCCACTTGGCCGTTACCCCGGGGGTTGTAGCTGGTGGTACGGCTCGTGGCGATCCCCTTGGACAGCATGTACTGGCGTAGCTCTTCACTCATGAAGGACGCCCTCCTATCCGTATGGATGTAGCTCGGCATACCGAACAGGCAGAACAGGCTGTTGAGGCATTTAATGACCGTGGCGCTGGTCATGTCTGGGCAGGGGAAGGCGAATGGGAACCGGGAGTATTCGTCCACAATGTTCAGGAAGTAAACATTGCGGTCGATGGACGGGAGGGGGCCCTTGAAATCTAAGCTGAGCCGCTCAAAGGGCCGTGTAGCTTTGATTAAGTGGGCTCTATCTGGGCGGTAGAACCGAGGCTTGCACTCAGCGCAAGTGCGGCAGTTCCTGGTCAGAGACCGAACTTCCTCAATCGAGTAGGGTAAGTTACGGGACTTTATGAAGTGGAACAGCCGCGTGACCCCTGGGTGGCAGAGGTCGTTGTGGAGGGTCTGTAGCCGATCCCCGGTGGCGCTGGCACACATCCCTCATGAGAGGGCGTCAGGGGATTCGTTAAGGGCCCCTGGCCGGTAAATGATGTCGTACTCGAAGGTGGAGAGCTCGATCCGCCACCTAAGAATCTTATCATTTTTAATCTTCCCCCTCTGTTTATTATTGAACATAAACGCTACCGACCGCTGGTCGGTAAGTAGGGTGAAGCGTTTGCCGGCTAGGTAGTGGCGCCAGTGGCGCACTGCCTCCACGATGGCTTGGGCCTCCTTTTCCACGGAGGAGTGTCTGATCTCGGGCCCTTGGAGGGTCCTCGAGAAGAAAGCTACGGGCCGCCCCGCCTGGTTGAGGGTGGCCGCCAAGGCGAAGTCAGACGCATCACTTTCCACTTGAAATGGAGTGTTCTCGTCCACTGCCTGTAGCGTGGCCCGCTCAATATCCTGCTTAATGCTTTTGAAGGCAGCGTGGGCCTCAGCAGAGAGCGGAAAAGAGGATGCTTTCAAGAGGGGGCGGGCTTTGTCGGAGTAGTTGGGGACCCATTGGGAATAATAAGAAAATAACCCCAGGCACCTTTTCAGGGCTTTGGGTGTGTTGGGCAGGGGCAGCTCCCGTAGGGGGCGCAATCGGTCGGGGTCTGGTCCGATTTCCCCATTCTCCACCACGCTGCCTAGTATGCAGAGGCGCATGGTGTTGAAAACGCACTTGTCCTCGTTGTAGGTGAGGTTGAGTTTTTGTGCGGTTTCCAGGAACCTCTCGAGGTTCGAGTCGTGATCCTACTGATTGTGGCTGCAGATGGTGACGTTGTCGAGGTAGGGGAAGGTTGCCTGCAAGTGGTGGTCATCGACCATGTGGTCCATCTCCCTCTGAAAAACCGAGACCCCATTCGTCACCCCAAAGGGGACTCTGAGGAATTGGTAGAGGCGTCCGTTCGGCTCGAAGGCAGTGTACGGGCAGTCCTCTGGTCTGATAGGGAGCTGGTGGTACGCTGACTTGAGGTCGATGGTGGAGAACACCCGGTATTGGGCGATTTGGTTCACCATTTCTGATATGCGGGGTAGCGGGTAGGCGTCTAGTTGGGTGTACCTGTTGATCGTTTGACTATAGTCGATCACCATCCGTTTCTTCTCGCTACCCCTTACCACTACCACTTGGGCGCGCCACGGGCTGTTGCTGCGTTCAATAATGCGCTCTTTCAGGAGCCTGTCTACCTCGGTCGCGATAAACTGCCTGTCCTCCCAGCTGTACCTCCTGCTTTTGGTCGCTATTGGCCGGCAGTTAGGGGTAAGGTTCACGAATAGCGAAGGCGGCTTTACCTTCAGGGTAGCCAGACCGCACACTGTGAGGGGCGGCTGGGACCCACCGTACTTGAGCGTGATGCTTTGGTGGTTGCACTGGAAATCCAGGCCCAAGATCACGCTCGCACATAGGTTCTTCATGATTAATACTTTAAAATGATCATATACAGTTCCGTTAACGCCCAATTGTACTGTGCAGTAACCCAGAATGGTCGATGTCTGGGTTTTATCAGCCATAGAGATGGTACCCTGAGCAGGGACCACCTTTAGGGAGAGTTGCTGTGCCAGTTCAGGGTGGATAAAACTCTCCGTGCTTCCACTGTCAATTAAACATTTAACCCGGCACCCGTTTACCTCGATGTCCACCATTGATTTGGATAGCGGGTGCGGCCTGGTCTGGTCCACTGTGACCGATGCCACTGTAGGGCCCTGATCGATACAAGATGGCGTCCACGCTGTCTGCTCATAAGATGGCGGACCCCACGAGGTCGGGCAAGATGGCGTCCAAGATGGCCGCTCCCACGGCGCACACGCGGCGGTGGCGGGTTTTCCGGCGGGGTTCCCTCTGCACACCTTCCCGAAGTGCCCCTTCTTACCGCACTTAAAGCAGGTGGTGCCTTTCGCCGGGCACAGGTTTCTGGTGTGTTTTGGCTGCCCGCAGAAGTAGCAGTTGGGTCCCTGACGCGTCGCGGCTGTCGTAGGGCTTCTGGGGGGAGAGCGGGGCCCCGCCGGTGTCGGGCTGCCGGGCGGGGAAGATGCCTTCCAAGATGGCGGCGCCCTCGGTGCACACGTGGCGGCGTGGACGGCGCAGGCTGAAGAGTAGGCGTCTGAGTTTCTCTGGGCCACATCCAGGGATCGCGCGGTGTCCGCAGCCTGTTTCAGGTCCAACCCCGTTTTTTCCAGCAGTCTTTGCCGGATGTAAGTGGAGCTGAGGCCTGTTATAAAGGCATCGCGAACAAGCTCGTCAGTGTACACTGTGGCTTTTATATCTCGGCACTTGCAGTCTTTGCCAAGCATTTTCAGGGTGCTTAGGAACTCCTCCACCGATTCCCCAGGTCGCTGTGCGCGAGTAGCGAGCAGATGCCTAGCATACACCTCATTCGTAGGCTGCTGGTAATGCGCCTTTAAGATGTCGCAGGCGGCCAGGTACGTATCGGCGTCTTGGATGAGGGGGTTAACCCGGTGGCTTACCCAATTCCGCAGAATTCCGAGTCTCATCCTCGCAGCGTCCGTAGCGCCTTTGACGGCTGCGGAATTGTCCAGGAAGAATTCCATACACTCAAACCAGTGTCCGAATTGTGCTGATGCGTCCGGAGCATGTTGATCCAAATCCAAACGTTCGGGTTTCAGGAGTTGATCCATAGTGTTGAAAAATAAGTTAATAAAATTGATGTGCCTCAATAATTCCGAGACTCGATGTTAGCGAAACAAAACAAGGCTTTTATTAACTTAGAAAGTAACACGTAAGAGAGAGAGGTATATTCCTTCTGGAGACTGAGGCCAGACTGAGCTAGCTTACAAAAGGGGCCAGGTATGGGCGGAGCCCTACACACACAGCACATTCCAGCACATTCCAATAAACAATACAATGAGGACTGGGGGAAGGGAAATGACACTGAAACCGACCACAGTCACAGGCAGTGATGAATGGAATATTTCATCACAACGAGGTCGATTCGAACCTGCCTGTAACTCTGCAATTCCTCCCAAGGATTCGCTCCTGGAGGACAGTGGAAGAAAGTCGAGGCCAGAAGCACGGGCGTCGACCACGAGCAACCGCCCAGTCATCCGGCAGAGAGTGAGCATCGCAGGGGAGGCTGTTGAGAGCTGGGCTTGGTTCTCCAGCCATGATGATCCAGCAACAGGCTGGCAACAGGTACAGCGCAGACCCTTCCCGGACAGCGGTGGCTGGAGCCGACCGATGGCACAGAAAAGGCCGAGCAGCATCGACGGGGTAAGAGAGAGGGTAAAGCGCACAGGCGCAGCCGGGGGTTGCAGACCGAGCGGCGTCGACGGGAAACAAAAAGAGAGAGAGGGTAAACGCGCAGAGCGCAGCCAGGTCTCAAGGGCTGAGCAGCGTCCGCGGAGAAGAAGGGAGAGCGCGGGAGACGCCATTTGAGAAGCCGCAGCGGAGAAGAAGGGCGAGCGCGGGAAGAAAGGGAAGCGCGGGAGACACCATTTTAGCCAGTCTAACCACACCCAGGGATGCCGAAGAGTGGCAGTGTCACAGCGTTCGACAATGAAGTCGAAGATTGGATGACATATGTGGAACGCATTGAGGTGTACTGCAAGGCAAATGAAGTGCCAGATGCCAGGAAAGCACTGGTTTTGTTGAATTCCATGGGTGCAAAAATGTATGGCTTACTGCGAAACCTAATAACCCCAGAGAAGCCAGTGGATAAGGATTTCGAAAACATAGTGGAAATCCTACAGGACCACTTAAACCCCACACCGCTGCTGATAGCAGAAAGATTTAAGTTTCACAAAAGGAACCAGCATAAAGACGAAAGTAATTCTGAGTATTTAACGGAGCTGCGCAAGCTATCGAAACACTGCCAGTTTGGAATGGGACTAGCAGATACATTAAGGGACAAGTTTGTGTGTGGGCTTCAAAGTGAAGGAACCCAGAAATGGCTTCTATCAGAAAAGGATCTTACGCTGGACAAGGCTTTCAGCATGGCAGTATCACACGAAGCAGCCGCATGGGGCGCTGCAGAGATACAATGGAGACCGCAAGAATATGGCACCAATGAAATGTCATATGGAGCAGGGAAGTGTTATTGCTGCGGCAGAACAACACAAGACCAGAAGGATTGTTGGTTCAAGGACCAAGTGTGCAGACAGTGTGGAAAAGCAGGACACATAGCAAGAGTCTGCAGGTCGGGGAAGAAAACCAGCAGCAAGAAATCTCCACAAGAGAAGTACAAAAAGGTACATAAGGTGACGGAGAGTAGTTTAGATGAACAGTAAAGTGATACAGACTCTGGAAGCAAGGAGCTGGGTTGTCTGAAACTACATAATGTATTCAAAATGGAGGATCACCAGACTATCTGGGTCACGCTCAAGATAGACGGAGTCCAAGTGGAAATGGAATTGGACACAGGATCAGCCCAGCAGTCATAAACCGAAGGGACTACAAGCGACTATTCTCACATATACCCTTGAGAGCTACAGAGATTGTCTTGAAGACGTACACGGGGCAAAAAGTCTACCCCAAAGGAAAAATAAGGGTGAACGTGATAAACAACGGCCAGGAAATACCAAAAATGGACCTATATGTATTGCCAGATGGAGGACCACCACTACTAGGATGTCAATGGATCCGGAAGATACAATTAGATTGGCATTCCATACAGGCACTGATGGTAGAGGCCAAAAAGGATGACGACATCACACCTGGACGACTGTCAAAAATGCTAACTGACGCACAAGAAGGGACTCGGAGGGACTCGGAACACTAAAAGGCATAACAGCGACGATTAAAATAGAGGAAAATGCAAGCCCAAAGTTTTTTAAGGCCTTATGCGATCTGCCCAGCCATCGAAGCAGAGCTGGAATGTTTGGAACGTTCAGGAGTACTGTCCAAAGTGGACTGGAGTGAGTGGGCTACACACATCGTTCCTGTAATGAAGAGGTCGTTGAGTAATATGCCTGGGGAACCAAAAAAGGTTCGCATCTGTGGGGACTTTAGGGTGACAGTGAACCCAGTCCTTCACACTGTACAATATCCGCTTCCGCGGATTGAAGATATTTTTGCCTCACTATCTGGAAGGAAACGCTTCACTAAGATTGATCTGGCCCAGGCGTACCTGCAAATGGAGGTAGAAGAAGCCTCGAAACAATACCTCACGATCAACACTCACAAAGGTCTCTACCAATACAACCGGCTGGTGTTCGGGGTAGCATCGGCTCCGGCTATTTGGCAAAGGGCAATGGATCAAGTCCTGCAAGGGATTCCAGGGACCCAGTGTTATTTGGACGACATCCTGGTCACGGGCAAAAATGACAGTGATCACCTTGCCAACCTGGAGCAGCTGCTCACTAGATTGAAGGAATATGGGCTACGAGCTAATCGCCACAAACGCGAGTTTTTCCAGAAGCAGATCTCGTATTGTGGCCACATTATTGATGAAGAGGGGTTACATAAGTCCCCTGAGAAGATTGTGGCAGTAGTCAAGGCTCCAGCACCGGAAAATGTGTCACAACTGAGGTCGTTCCTCGGGCTGTTGAACTACTACCATAAGTTCTTACCAAATTTGTCTACAGTATTACACCCACTGAACACCCTACTGCAGACGGGGGTACCATGGAAGTGGAATGATGAATGTAAACAAGCTTTCCAGAAGTGCAAAGAAATGATCACATCAAAAGAGGTGTTGGCCCATTTCAACCCAGCACTACCAATTCAGTTGGCGTGTGATGCATCACCCTATGGTATTGGAGCGGTGCTGTCGCACAAATTCCCAGGCGGGTTGGAGAGGCCAGTAGCCTTTGCGTCTCGGTCACTAACCTCAGCCGAGCGCAACTACGCCCAGATTGACAGGGAGGCCCTCAGCCTAGTATGGGGAGTAAAAAAGTTCAACCACTATCTGCACGGGCAGAAGTTCACCTTGCTGACTGACCACCAACCACTTGTCTCCATCTTTAATCCAAAGAAGGGCGTTCCGGTGATGACTGCGCAACGGCTACAAAGATGGTCCCTTTTTCTAGGGGCGAACCAATATGAAATAGAGTATAAGGGCACGAAACAGCATGGAAATGCTGATGGGCTATCACGCCTGCCACTGCCTACTGCGGAGGAAGCACCAGCAGTGGACCCTGTCGAAATATTTTATTCGTCGATAATTGAACTCTTGCCAGTAACTAACGCGGATATAGAGAAGTAGACCCGAAATGATCCGACACTGTCTCGGGTATATGATTTGACGGTGAAGGGATGGCCAACACATGGCGACTCACTGTTGACAGCATTCTCATCCAGAAGAGAACAGCTGTCAATATGCCAGGGGACAGTGATGTGTGGATCCCGAGTGGTAATTCCACCCAAGTTAAGGGAGAGAGTGCTCAATGAGCTTCACGAAGGCCATCTGGGAGGGGTGAAAATGAAAAGCCTTGCTAGGGCTTATGTGTGGTGGCCGGGAATCGATCAACAAATCGAGGACCTAACAAAGAGCTGCTCAGGATGCCAGAAGATCCAAAATGCACCACCACATGCCCCTCTACACCCATGGGAGTGGCCCTCCTCTCCATGGCAACGGGTGCATATTGATTTTGCTGGTCCATTCATGGACTCAATGTTCTTAATAGCAGTGGATGCGCACTCGAAATGGCCTGAGGTGATCAAAATGTCCTCCACCACTACGGAGAAAACGATTGCAGTCCTACGGACCATATTTGCCAGGAACGGCTTGCCAGAGCAGATTTGCTCTGATAACGGACCACAGTTTGTGTCCGAAGAGTTTCGGAAATTTATGAGAAGGAATGGGGTAAGGCATTACACATCCGCCCCGTATCATCCAGCCACAAATGGATTGGCTGAGAGGTTCGTACAAACCTTTAAAAAGGCAGTAAGGGCCATGTGCAATGACGACATTCCACTGCAGCATAAGGTGGACAATTTCCTGTTAGCCTACAGAAATGCGACACATGCAGTTACCAACCAGACCCCGGCCATGATGTTCTTTAACCGAAGGTTGAGATCTCGTCTGGATTTGCTCAGACCAAATGTGCGAAGAAATGTTGAGAATAAGCAATTCCAGCACATCAATGAGAAGCCGACAAGGAGCTTCAATGTAGGACAACCAGTCTTGGCCCGTGACTACCGAACAGATAAATGGCAACCCGGAACGATATGCACGCGGCAGGGGCCACTAATGTACACAGTGGATGTCGGGGAGAACATTGTGAGATGCCATGTCGACCAGATCCTAGCATCACAGGAAATGAGTCAACCCCATGTCTAGCGTACCTGGTGATGAACCCGACATACCGGTAGCATCTACCCCAGAAACAGTAGCATCGGAAACTGATGAACTAACTGACGACAAGGGGCCAGAATTGCCTCCGCACCAAGAACAAGACACTGAGGAAATGCGCTATCCAGAAAGGATCAGGAAGCCGCCCCAAAGACTGAATCTATAAATGGACTATTTCAGTTACTGTGCATGTTAAAAGTGTTAACTGTTATTTGAATGTTATGGTACTGTTAATCTAAAAGGGGAGGAATTGTAGTGTATGTACCTTTAAGAGAGAACTATTTTTACAGCTCCTGTATACTGTAGTACCGGCAGTGACCACACCTGTATATAAGCCCTGAGCAGGCATCTGTACTGTTAGTTTTTAAACTACCCTCATCCAGTAAACACCTGTTGATTGTTGATCTGCAGTCTCCGTCTATTTATTGAATAACACCATACCTTAAGATTCACGGATTTAATACCTTCTTAACCACCTTATCTACCTGTCCTGCTACCTTCAGGGATCTGTGGACATTCACTCCAAGGTCCCTCTGTTCCTCTACATTTCTCAGTATCCTACCATTCATTGTGTATTCCCTTGCCTTGTTTGCCCCCCCTAAATTCCATTTGCCACTTTTCTGCCCAGCTGATCAGTCCATTGATATCTTCCTGCAGTCTACAGCTATCTTCCTCATTGTCAACCACACAACCAATTTTTGTATCATCTGCAAACTTCTTAATCATGCCCCCTACATTGAAGTCTAAATCATTGATATATACCACAAAAAGCAAGGGACCGAGTGCTGAGCCCTGTGGAACCCCACTGGAAACAGCCTTCCAGTTACAAAAACACCCGGCGACCATTACCCTTTGCTTCCTGCCACTGAGCCAATTTTGGATCCACCTTGCCACTTTCCCTTGGATCCCATGGGCTTTTACATTTTTGACCAACCTGCCATGTGGGACCTTTTCAAAGGCCTTGCTAAAATCCATGTAGACTACATCAAATGCACTACCCTCATTGATCCTCCTCGTTACCTCCTCAAAAAATTCAATCAAGTTAGTCAGACACGACATTCCCTTAACAAATCCATACTGATTGTCCTTGATTAATCTGTGACTTTCTAAATGACGATTTATACTGTCCCTCAGAATTTTTTCCAATAATTTTCCCACCACCGAGATTAGGCTGACTGGCTTGTAATTACTAGGTCTATCCCTTTCTCCCTTTTTAAACAATAGTACAATGTTAGCAGTCTTCCAGTCCTCTGGCACCATGCCTGTAGCCAGAGAGGATTGGAAAATGACGGTCAGAGCCTCCGCTATTTCCTCCCTTGCCCCTCTTAACAGCCTGGGATACATTTCATCCATGCCTGGTGATTTATCTACTTTCAAGGAGGTAGAACCTCTTAATACTTCCTCTCTTTCTACATTTATCCCATCTAATATTTCACACTCCTCCTTAACTACAATGTCTGCATCATCCCTCTTTTCTGTCAAGACAGACGCAAAATATTCATTGAGAACCATTCCCACGTCTTCCGTCTCCACACATAAGTTAGCTTTTTGGTCTCTAATAGGCCCTACTCTTTCCTCAGTTATCCTCTTGCTCGTTATGCATTTATCTTTGGGTTTTCCTTAATTTTATTTGCCAATAATTTTTCATGTCCTCTCTTTGCTTTAATCATTTCCTTTTTAATTTCACCCCTGCACGTTCTATACTCTTGGCTTTCTGTAGTATTGAGCTCTTGGTATCTGACAAAAGCTCCTTGACATCCAGTGGTCTCTAGATTTGTTAGTCCCACCCTTTCTCTTTGTGGGAACATATTTGCTCTGGACCCTCACTATCTCCTCCTTGAATGCCTCCCACTGCTCTGACACTGATTTACCGAAAGTAGCTGTTTCTAGTCCACTTTTGCTAAATCTCATCTCAGCTTAGTAAAATTGGCCTTTCCCCAATTGAGAACTTTTATACCTGGATTAAAGTGTCTACAATGCACTGTATTGTGTATGGTACATAAGGTAATGTGTATATTTTAGAATGCACATTTCTCTACTTTACAAGATCCTTACTGTAAATAAAGAAATGTTAGCCTTTTTAAATGCACATAAACCTGTCTTACATACAGCTTACCTTAGATGCTATGTAAGTGAATTCAGGACAATTCTGGTTTCAATCTGAAGCTATTCATTAATTGTGGATTCTGCAGATTATCAATGAATTCCAGTCTGAGAAATTCAGCTCCGTTTCATATCAACCTGGTTTATATCTGTTGATTGTAAGTCATAGAATGCCAGAAACTCCAAGCACTCCAGTTTAAAAATGACAATATAATTGAAGGACTTGAAACAACAGTAAAGACACAGAGACCTGGGACAATTTTAGATCAACAGTTAATCACAGGTATCACTAACTTGAATACTGTGCAAACTCTCACTCGCAAATGTTGGTTTTATCTGTGACAACTTTATGTTTCTTGGTTTTGTATTATTTCATTTACATTATTTGCCTTTATTTTGTAACTTTTTCCTTACACTGTTGTCTTTGGATAGTTTGTCACCAGAGTGGGCTAAGGTGACACTTTCCACCTGGAAAATATAATGGCATTATAATAGCTGCTATTAATATGCACTCAGTAATTTGAAGTTTACTATGAATTGTAAATTGTATTTCAAAAGCAAAATTAGGAAGAAATATTGTGCTGGCTTTCTGCAGGGCCAAATGGCGTTGGGCATTATACCGATTTTGATATTTTGATATCATGCCTCATCAGGTCAAAGCACTTCACACAATGCATTTGTGGCAGTTAGGCTCACTGAATGTCGTAACCAGTTTCTTGAGGGAAAATGAAAAATTCAATGACTATTAGAGAAAACCATTAAATGAAGCGCTGTGTACACTCATTTGTGTTGAGGAGTGAATGTTGTCATTTTATGACTGGAGCCTATTATTACATACTATACGACACATAAGTTTCATGCTTTGAAGTGTGATTTGTGATAAAATGTTGCGCCCTCTATAATATCCCATCCTATGAATATTGTTGTTCCTATAGGAAAGTTATCCACCTGACTGCCCTTACTCATTTTCTCAAATAAAACAATAACAACTTGTATTTATAAAGCACCTTTAACGTAGTAAAATGTCCCAAGGCGTTTCACAGGAGCGTTACCAAATAAAATTTGACACCGAGCCACATAAGGAGATATTAGAGCAGATGACCGAAAGTTTAGTCAAAGAGGTAGGTTTTAAGGAGCATCTCAAAGGAGGAAAGAGAGGTAGAGAGGCAGAGAGATTTAGGGAGGGAATACTAGAGCTTAGGGCCAGGGCAGCTGAAGGCATGGCCACCAATGATGGAACGATTAAAATCTCTCTAAAACATCTCTCATGTGACTTTTGTGAAATGGCTCTAGAAAATGTTCCGTTAACTTTTCCCCACAGACTGTAAGATTTTGCTAACTTTACTGGCCCGTTGAACAAGTTTTTACCAGATTAGTTACTGTACAGCTTTGTGTGGATGTTATGAGTATCTGTTTTGAAAGAACTCTGTTTTTACTTAAAGGGGCAATTGCACATTGGAACTTGTTTTAATACAGACCTTGGATGGGTTTCGATGCTTTATCATTTTACAGAATAACACAAGAAAAATATTGAACTCTGACCATTAGTACAGAACAAATAGAAATTTGTAGTTTTGCACAATACTGATGGTCGCTTCAATTTCAACATCTTTGTGGATTATCTGCATTGTTTTTACAGGATAAAATTAGGTTGGCAAAAATATACTGATTGGAAACAGCAATATCCAGTGAGAGAAAGAAATAGAAAGAAAGAACTTGCATTTATATAATGACCTCAGGACATCCTATAGCACTTTACAGTCAATAAAGTACTTTTGAAGTGTAGTCACCGTTGTAATGTAGGAAACATGGCAGCTAATTTGCGCACAGCAAGGTTCCACAAACAGCAATGAGATAATAACCAAATAATTTTTTTTAGCAATGTCGGTTGAAGGATAAATATTGGTCAGCACACCGGGGATGCGTGCTTTTTTTTCCAATACTGCCATGGGATCTTTTAAGTCCACTTGAGAGGGCAGATGGGACCTTGGTTAAATGTCTCACCCAAAGGCAGCACCTCTGACAGTGCTGGGCCACACTCCCTCAGTACTGCACTGAAGTGTCAGCCTAGATTATCAAAGTCAGCCTAGATTATTAATATGGCTTTCATCAAAGTCACATTGTGACAAAGGCAAACTATCCTTCCTCGTCCTTCTCGACCTGTCTGCAGCCTTTGACACGCTTGACCACTACATCCTCCTCCTCCAATGCCTCTCCACCATCATCCAGCTGGGTGGGACTGCACTTGCCTGGTTCCATTCTTATCTTGCTAATCATAGCCAGAAAATCACCTCCAGTGGCTTCTCTTCCCACTCACGCATCATTACTTCTGAGGCCCCCCAAGGATCTATCCTTGGCCCCCTCCTATTTCTCACCTATATGCTGCCCCTTGGCAACATCATCAGAAAACACGGCATCAGATTCCAAATGAACGCTGATGACACCCAGCGCTACGTCACCACCACTTCTCTCAACCCCTCCATGGTCTCTAAATATCCAGTACTGGATGAGCAGAAATTTTCTCCAATTAAATATTGGGAAGACCAAAGTCATTGTCTTCGGCCCCTGCCAGAATCTCTGTTCCCTAGCCACCGACTCCATCACTCTCCCTAGCATCTGTCTGCGGCTGAACCAGACAGTTCGCAACCTTGGTGTCATATTTGACCCCAAAATGAGCTTCCGACCACATATCCATGGCATAACTAACACCGCCTATTTCCATCTCCGTAACACTGCCCGTCTCCGCCCCTGCCCCAGCACATCTCCTGCTGAAACCCTCATCCATGCCTTTGATACCTCTAGACTTGACTGTTCCAACACACTCCTGGCTGGCCTCCTACATTCTACCCTATGTAAACTTGAGGTCATCCAAAACTCGGCTGCCCGTGTCCTACTTCGCACCAAGCCCCGTTCGCCCATCACCCCTGTGCTCTCTGACTCAGTTAAGCAACACTTTGATTTCAAAATTCTCACCCTTGTTTTCAAATCCTTCCATGGCCTCACCCCTCCCTATCTCTGTAATCTCCTTCAGCCCGAGATATCTGCACTCCTCAAATTCTGCCTTCTTGAGCATCCCTGATTATAATCGCTCAATCATCGGTGGCCCTGCCTTCAGCTGCCTCAGCCCTAAGCTCTGGAACTCCCTCCCTAAACCTCTCTACCTCGCTTTCCCCCTTTAAGATGCTCCTTAAAACCTACCTTTTTGACCAAGGTTTGGTCATCTGCCCTAATTTCTTCTTATGTGGCTCGGTGTCAAATCTTTGTCTTATAACACTCCTGTAATGTGCCTTGGGACCTTTTACTACATTAAAGGCGCTATATAAATACAAGTTGTTGTTGTTTTAGATTCTGTGTTCAAGTTTTTGGAGTGGGACTTGAACCCACAACCATCTGACTCAGAAGTGAGAGTGCTACCACTGAGCCAAGACCGATAGCTTGAAATCACTGGGGAACCAGGTGTCAATCTGGATTTCTGCGCTCAAATACACCAGATTTGATTCTGAATTCCTTTTGTTACCACTGTGCCATCAATGGTTGATTTGATTTTGTAAATATTTGCATTGATCTAGCTCCTAGGCTTTTACAAGATGATTAACAGGGACAATCATTTATAGCAGACAAGTTCTCCAGCACCAGCTGAATTCACCACCCGTGTACTTAAACATTAATGCAGGATGCCCATCCTAGAAATGATTTGACATATTGGACAGATTTATTTTCAATAAGCATTACATTTAAAATGTTGTTGTACATGAGGAATTAATTAGAAGTTGACTTTTGTGTTATGAGACTTACAGAATCACGGCCAGTCCAACAAGCCGAATTTTAATACATTTTAACTCCAGCCTATGTCTTTAGCATGTTAGTTAAAGCTGATTAATTATAAATTACGTATATCATAATATTGGTACATTACAACATCATTAAACTTCAGCTGTAATGAAAAACAGATGTGTGTAACTGTTAACCTCAGGGGTGAGAGCCATGATATACATTTTCAAATATATAGAGCTGGGCTTGTTTGCAAGGAGTGAGATGCATAGAGACAGATAATTCTTATTAACAAAAATGAGTGCATTTCGTGTCACAAGAATGAATCCTACATGTCTATAATTTGGTGTTAAATTGAAATGGTCTGTAGCCATGTAGCTCAGCAATTAGATTCCATATGACATTCAACTTTAAAACACTTTCTGACCTTTTGTTCACTCACAAATTGTTGATTCTGATTTTGGAAAATTCAAAGTGCGTCACAGATGTGTTTTCTGTGAAGAAATAATCAAATTTAAATTCAGCTTCCTGTAGAGTTCAGCAGTTTATTTATTGATTTATTTTTTTGCGTGTGATGATCAAGGTAAGGGGAATGGGCCACTTTTCCGCTCTGCAATTAGGGTCAAGTTGACATTAATCAAAGGCAATCAGTCAGAGCTCTCCCTGCGTTTGTTGTACAATAAAGTTCACCCGCTCTTCTCCTCGCTAACTTCAGAAAATATTCACTGTGCTGTCTAATGTTCCATGTATGCTGCATATATACTGTAAGTATTAGTCTCAGATTGGTAGCTGCAGTGTGGGCCCCAGCGAGGCATAGCTCAAATTGCTGTTTTCTTGTAACCATGCATGCTCAGAGCCCATTTCCCAATAGTTTAAATTTAAATGTTTAGAGATAATGGACATCAGCTCTAACATCATCTAAACTCTTAAATTAACTGCAGGTAGCTTTGTCAAACCCAAATGGAGTGAGCGTATCTTGCCTATGGGTTCTCACACTGCATCTATCAAGACCTGACTCTGGATTTATACTGCAACTTTAGCATCACTGCAAAGTGGAAAAGGGCTTTGTAGTGATGCTAACATTGCAATATAAACTGTTCTGGAGCTGTAGAGACTACATGATTCTAAAGTAGGCACTAGAAACCCTACTGATATAATGATATCAGTATGAAAACACATCCGCAGCTCACAGACAGCTATACTATACATTTTGCACTGATATGAAGCTTGATGTCAACACAAACTGTACATTGTAATTTGATGGTGAGATTGCCTCAATCAAATTTAGGCAAGTAGCATAAGGCCAACTTAAAAAGGTAGTCTTGCACCAGGGCAGAACAACTGCAACCCCTGTGAAACAAGGCTTGGACCACCTGGGACATTTTTAGACTTAATTTTGTCTGTTTGTTAATATTAAACATTAACTGCCATGCAGATGTCAGTGGGCTCAGTTTTCCCTAACCAGAGAGTGATGTGAAGCATTGTTTTAACATATTACAGAACACAGTCCTTCTAGAGTTTATTAGACCCCTAGATTATTGCAATGATCATCATATTTATATAGGACATAGCAGTAAACTATTGTTGTTGTGGATTTTGAGCTTTTTGGTTCCATGGAAACCTATACCTTTGGAAATTCATATATTCAGACAGCAATTAACTCAGATTTATAAAGATTGTGGGTAAAAAGTAATTGGGCTGGATTTTAATTCAGGGGCGGGCTGGGGTCGTGTAATCCGCATTTTGTGTTATCCACCCAAATCTAAATCGATGTGGGAGATTGATGCGATTTTAACTTAATTGGCCAATTGAGTTCCAACGTGTGGGAACCCATGGCAAATGAGTTTTTCCAGTCTGAAAGTTGCCTCCGATGACGTCATCATTGCTGCGGCATTTAAGGTCTGCAACAAGCCTTGCTTCTTCTGCAGACTGCCAACCTTTTGGCCTTTCATGCTACAGGGACCTGGAGGCAGAATGACCAGCGAGAGACCTAGGTCTGCTCTCAGGTTTGATGACGTTGCCTTGCAGGCTTTAGTTGAGGGAGCAAGAGCCAATAAAGAGGGGCTCTTCCCTTCAGGGAGGAAGATGCCTCCCCAGCAGACCAAGGCTGTGTGGATCCAGGTGGCAGAGGAGGTCAACTCATTATCAGTAACCCGCAGAACCTGGATTCAGTGCAGGAAGAGATTTCATGACCTTCTGCGCACTGGAAAAGTGAGTATGAATTTCCCATCACGCTCGATCTGATCCCCATTGCCTTTCCTCACCAGCTCAGCTTTAGCAATCTCTTCCTCCACATCCCACTTGGCACTGACATCCATGCACCCTTACCCATTCCCTCTCTTTCTATAGTCACATTCACCTAACTATTCGACTATGCAGCCCTCACACTCCCTATCACTGTGATGCTATGAAAACAACTGACAACACACAGGGAGGGCACTTGGTCTTGCCACCTCACTCCATCTTCGTCTCCTTTTAAGTATCTATGCTATGGAATCTCTACACTCACTTCTTCATTCTCACTCAACCTCCACTTGTCTCCCTCATTGCAGGAAAAGAGAGCACGCAATAAGGGAGAAAGAGCGAGGACAGGAGGAGGGCCACCCTCAGTAGCCCACCTCACCCCTTGGAAGGAGGCGGTCCTGGAGATCGTAGGAGTGGAGGAAAATGTGCAAGTGGGGGACGGACAGAGGGGTGCATCACAGCAAGCTGGTGACAGAATAGTTTTCCATCTCTCTCATTGACATTGCATGAGTCACTGATAATGATTCTGAAGCTCTAACGGATGGACTTATGAACATCTGCAATATGCAATGTGCATGTAAGCTTGGCATCACATCTCTGACTCTTTCCTTTACTCCCCCACAGGACCATCGCAAGCACCCGTCACTAGCCAGGAGGAAGAGCATGAGCCTCAAGACTCCTCAGAGGAAGCTGCAACATCTGAGGGTGCAGCATCAGCAGAATTCAGCGCACCCAGCACCAGCGCAGACACTCACACCTCGGTGGGACCTTCGGGACATAGAGTAGTGTTGTCACCTGGTGTATCACAGCTCACAAATGAGCATCAGCAGATTGTGGAGACAGGGGTAGCAGTGGAGAATCCTAGTCACAGGACGCAGGACTCTGCCAGCTCGGCTCAGCTGCATGTCGACCCTCTGCCTCTGGGTCCATCCATAAGATCAGTGGTGCTGGAGCTCCAGGAACAGATGCAGGAGTCGCTGGCAGGTTATGTCTCCAGGGTCGCAGCAAGTGTGGAGCGAATGGAGGAGTCCATAGCGAACATGAGCAGAGCCTTTGTGGAGTCATTGGCGCAGGAACGCATCACCATGGAAAGGATGGCAACCTCCATGGAGGTGATAAGTCGCCAGAGTGCAGAAAACATGGTGAGTGTTCAGAATAGAATGACATCTCTGGAGGAGCGATGGTCATCTATTGAACAGAGAAACCAGACTTTCATGGAAGTCCTTCTGAGTAGGACTGCCAGTGCAGATACGGGTCCCCATGGCCCCCCTGATGTGCAGCAAGGTGCTCTCAAGCCACTTGGTGGCAGACATCAAAGAAGTGGGGGCTCCTCTCCAAGCGCTCACACTTCCATGCCACTGCAGAGCCCTCGGTCAGAGCCCCACCAGAGTCCACACCCAACTGAGATCGGCGTCTCAACCCCTGCACAGCCGCAGGAGCAGCAGACTGTTGTCGAGCCCTCACAGGTTCGCAACCCCAGAGGATGCCCGCCAAAGGTGTTGAGACAGGAGCAGCAGGAAAGTGAGCAAGGGGCCTCCACATCTGCTGAAGCCACAGGGGAAGCACCACGTAGGAGCATGTGTAAGAGAAAGATACTGCACAAATAGTCACAAGGGTAGTCACTTGGGTGAAATTTGATGTTTTCTGTGAAAAAGCCATCAGATGAATAATGTAAATAAAAAATCTGATGGCTACTGATGTAGTTGTGGTTTGTGTTATTTCGCGAATGGGACTTTCACATTGAGGGCTTAGGATTACTTTCAATTGTTAGTATGGTGGTCAAATTGCTAGGAATCCGCTGGTCCTTGGCCATTGTCGATGCTCAGGTAAGAAGCTGCGAGGCAAAAGTGCTTGATTGGCTAGGCTAAGCAAATCTGGCCAAGATGAGTGCGTTCCTTGCATCCCGGGCAGCAATGTTCTCGCGTAATGCTGCCGCTGGTTGATGGGCCTCTGCAAGATGTTTGTTTTTGCTTTCCTCCTCCTCTTCCTCATCTGAGGAGGATATGTGATGAGCCACTTGGTCCTCAGGAATCTGCAAGCCACGACGTTGTGCCATGTTGTGAAGGGCACAGCAAACCACGACACTTCTGGAGACCCTGGCTGCTGGGTACTGCAGAGCTCCACCTGATCTATCCAGGCATCTGAAGCGCATCTTCAGCAAACCAATGGTTTGCTCGATTATGGCTCTGGTGGACATGTGGCTGGAGTTGTAGCTCCCCTCAGCTTCGTTGGATGGTCTCCTTAACTGTGCCATTAGCCACATCCTCAGGGGATAGCCCTCGTCTCCAAGTAGCCATCCGTGAAGTTGGTCTGGCGGACTGAATAGCGGAGGCACACTAGACTGGCGCAGTATGAAGGAGTCATGGCAACTGCCAGAGTACTTGGCACAAACATGCAAAATTTCCTTCTTGTGGTCACACACCAGCTGAACGTTAAGGGAGTGGAAGCCCTTGCGGTTGACAAAAATACCTGGATTGTGATGGGGTGCCTTAAGGGCCACATGTGTGCAGTCAACGATGCCCTGCACCCTTGGAAAGCCTGCCAGATTAGCTAATCCAACCGCACGCACGGTTACACTTGCTTGATCCCTGGTGAAATGGATGTGATTGTGCGCGATGGCAAAGAGGGCATTGGTTACCTGCATGATGCAAGTGTATGCGGCCACCTGGGAGATGCCGCTGATGTCTGCCGCTGATCCCTGGAATGAGCCGGAGGCAAAAAATTTGAGTGTGGTGGTGACTTTGACGGCCACTGGTAAGGGTTGTCCATCTGGTCCTCTGGCCTGCAGGTATTGTTGCAGCATTGCGCAGATGTCACCCACTATCTCTCGCGAAAGTCGGAGCCGCCTTTGGCACTGCTGCTCAGACATGTTGAGGTAGCTGACCCTGTGTCTGTAGACCCTGTTTGGGGGGTATCTCCTGCGCTGACGGGCTTCCATGCGCTGGCCCCTTCTGGCCTGTGCAGCTTCAGGTGGGTGAGCAGCAGCTTGGTGCTCTTGTTGTTGCTGCTGATGTTGGTGCTGCTGCTGTTGGTGCTGTTGTTCCTGGTTCTGCTGGTGCCGCGGCTGGTCTTTGTCCTCATCTAATGTCCTGAAAGGTAGGAAATAAATGGCTCCCATGCTTCTAGTATATGCCTCAGTTGAGGAAGCGCTCAGTGAAGGTGGAGAGAGGGGTTTCCCAGGAGGTCACACTGGAGATGGGTGTCAGGCTCCAAACTTCCACAGCTGTGGTTATGCCTTCTAAAAGTTCCCCCAGACCTGAGACTACAAAGTCCTGCCACCTGCAAATGATGGCTGATCAAATCTCCTCTTTAATGGTTGAGCTGCAGCTGATAGTCAGCAATCCAATTGTGTTCCCGCCAGGTTTCACCGTCGTGTTTCAGAATAGGCGTGTTTCACATGGGAAAAGGGTTAAAATTGCAAAGACCTTTCAAAATGGCATCATAGAGGCAATTTAGTGCTTGTTAAGGGCCTTAACGGCTTATCCCGCCTCTTGGAGGCGGGACGGAGATGGGACCATTAGACACGAATTAATGAAAATTGCTTGGAGGTGGGATGGAGGCGGGGTTGGGTCCGCCTGCCAGTTTGCAATTTTAACCCCCCACACGCATCCAATCCTGCCTCCACGGCCCAATGAAAATCCTGCCCATTGTTTTTGACTGCTCAAACTGAAAGACAAAATTAAAAACAGCTCAATTGCAAAAGAGAAATAGTGAGACGACGCATTAAGAGTAAAAATGATTTAATTTGTGTAAGAATTTTCATTGGATGGACAGAATTACTTCATCAAATTGATAAATAACACAAATATTAATAAGGTGGAATTTCATGTAAACCAAACATTTCATTTGTTTTTAGGTTAAAAAACTGGGGCTTTTGAGAATTATCAAAAATTTTGCATCCACCATTAAATAGACACTTCTGTAAATCTGCCAAGAAGCTATTACCTTACCACTAATAAACACACAAGCGCCATTTTGAATGCCCTCCGCCTGGTGTAAAGAGGCCTAGGAGATGTTGTAATTTTTTTTGCTGCGGTCACTGCTTACCCGTCTAAGGCCCCTTCCCAGAGTTGATCCCCCCGCCCCCTCAAGACTTCAACTGTCACCCAATTTCGGAGCTGGAGTGAGTGGTCTGCCCATCCTTCGCCAGTAGTTAAAATCGACCCTACAATGCGACAGTGGTGTTTGCATTGCAACCATATCATTAACACATAAACATATCATGCCAGCTAGGCACTTACATGTGATCTAAATTTTCTGAGTGCATATTGGAAAAATCTAGATTTTACAATAAATGGTGGCAGTGAGCAAGGTATCTCACTGTGTCAGAGACTCCGAAGAGTCACCCCACAATGTTATCTTTATATGTGATTCTTTTCCTCTCCTAGGTGGTAATGATCCTGCTTAAATGAACCAAAATCTTGAATAAGTTAGATTCTTTCAGTTGAAATCAGTGAAAAAAATTAAACTGACAACCCAAAATGATAAGCTTCCTGCTCTATACTGGACTTTACCACTTTGAAATTAGAATCACAGGTATTACTTAATTTAACATGTTTGATTGTAATCTCTGAAGTTATCTTCAGTAGGCATTCAAAATGTTTTCTGTGAGACAGTAATTTTAAGTTAGGAGTAAGACTTATGATCAAAATGACAGATATGCAGTACCTGTACTACTATTACGGTACTACTAAATTCCTGTCAGCTCAGCAGTGATGATGGGACCGAATTACTCCACTCCGCTGTTATCGATTCTGGACTAGCCTGGCCACTTCAAACATCTTTATCCCTTTCTATAACAAGCCACACTTGACATTGTTTATCCAGTGATCCCTTGGTCTTCCTCAGCTTCCTGTTCCATTTACCTCTATATGCAGGGATATGAGAGGTATTCTAGCTATGTGGAAAAGAGTGTACTTTTAGATGTAATGTATGTACCTTTAAGGGGAGAACTACTTTTTACAGCTCCTGTATACTGTAGTACCGGCAGTGACCACACATGTATATAAACCCTGAGTAGTGATCTGTACAATTAGTTCTAGAGTAACCCTCATTCAGTAAACACCTGTTGATCGTTCCCTGCAGTCTTTTGTCTGATTATTGAAGGACACAACATTAAGATACACGGATCTAACATATGATACATTAAAATAGGTTAAATATTTCAATCAAAATGAGTGAGTCTCACTTCAAGTGAATGAGAGTTGTTAGATCTGTTCAACAGAAGGAAAGGTTGTAGGTTAGAGATGGGAGGACTGCATATCAGACAACATTTTTTTTGCATCAATTAATCACAGATGTGTGATATCCAAATACTCTGTTGAGACAAAAATAACTAAAATCTAAAGAGCATGGTATCTTGAAGGGTTGTAGAGTGGAATAATGGGACTGTCATTCTTTGTTTGAAATTGGACCTGGAGAACTTAGCTGAAGTTTTCAAATTGGATACTAATCAATTCAGTGCCATGTGAAGATAGCATCAGATTAATATTACAAGATCAGCACTTGAACCACAGGCAACCTTGAAAACATTGTTCTGGAATAGTTTCCTATGTCCTTGAATCCAATACTCAAATGCTACTCGTAAAATGTTTGAAATCTACTAGAACACAGAGAGCACTCTGTAAAAACAATTGTCTGTGTAGAAAATTGTGTTAAAGATGAATTTTGTGCAAAAGTAGTTACACTATAATGAGAAAGACAAAGGATGAGGCTTCATAAGCATGAAGAGTGAGACAGGTAGATGAGTGTACTTTTTTCAATAATAAAAGCAAAAAATGCTAGAAATACTCAGCAGGTCAGGCAGCGTCCATTTCAGCTCGATGACTTTTCATCAGAAGGTCATTGACCTAAAATGTTAACTGTGTTTCTCTCTCCACATATGCTGCCTGACCTGCTGAGTGTTTGCAGCATTTTCTGTTTTTATTTCAGACTTCCAGCATCCGCAGTATTTTGCTTTTGTTTTGTACATTTATTTTTGATGCTTAACTTCCTTATTTATATTTCTGCTTTGTTATTCTTACTTCAAAAACTTTTTGCAAATTTTTTTTTTTAAAAACAAGTGCGACGTTAGAGTCCCATAAAAATCCATTTGGTTCCAGTTTCAATGCGGGTCCAGGTGATGGAATTCCAGAGCCATTGTTTCATTTGTTTAAAATTTAATGACAGCTTCAAGAAACATGCAAACATGTGATTTCCAAAAAAGTAAATAAAAAGCCCCAACCAAGCATGAGGTAGAAAGACTCTAAACCATGCATGTGAACAGCAGCCTGTTTGGGTCCAACAGTTGTGGAACCGATGTGTTTCTGAATGCTTGAATTAAGATAAGCAAGTTCTTGGATAGCACGTGAAGCAGGTAAAACCAGCACATCTGGTCAAATGTAGTTGTTTGCACTGTTTATTCACAGCCATAAATTGCCCCTATAGGTGATGTATTGTGGTTAAATGTAGCAGTGGGTATGAAAGAAAACATGGTTTATATTCAAAGCAAGGAATACGTTTAGTGCCTTTCATGTAAGAAACAGCCCATAGTGCTTCACAAATAGACACAAGGGGCGTGATCTTGCCAGCCCTGGGGACTGCTGGGAAAATGGCAGAATCTGGGGGCGGGTACCGATCCCGCCCCCAACCCGCCTCCTTGCCATCTGCCCAGGAGGCGAGTAGCCAACCTGCACCGGGTCCCGTCTCCTGGAGGTGGGAAGGGGCTTACAGCCACTTAACTGCCTGTTAACTACCTGATAACAGGCAGTTAAGAGGATTATCCCCATTTTTCCAGCAGAGGTGCGGGGTTCCCGACGTCGGGAAACCCAGCCAGGGTCACCGAGGCGAGCAGTGGGTCTGTGGGGTCCAAAAATGTGCTGCGGAGGTAAGTGATGGTTGCAAGTGTGGAGAGGTAAGTGTGTGAGGCGAGTGAAAAGTGATAGGAACTGTTTACTTACCTTTGTTTCTTCCTGCAGGCTTCAACAGTTGGCGATGCGGAGACTCTCACATCTCACCGGCAGAGATGACAGATGGCTGCTGCATTCTCCGATGCAACAGCCATCTAATTTCTGCTCACAAGAGAGGTTTGATGAGGTCTTGAAAACAAGAACTCATCAAACAACAGAGAATGTCAGTGTTTGACAGCTTCACAGAGCTGTCAAACGATGACAATCCATCTGTCAAAAATGAAACGTTATACGCTGATGTTCTCTGTAACCGGCTTCCCTTTAATTAGCCTGCTAAGCCTGCTGGGCGGGCTTAACAAGGTCAATAAAGAGAAAATAGCATGGGTTGGCCACAAGTCGATGGAGGCGGGACTAAAACCTGACAAGCAGCTGTCCCGCCTCCAACACGCCCCCATTGACAAAATCACCCCCGTTGAAATAAATGCGGAGCCAGGAAAGGAAAGGTTGAAAGCACGAGTGAAAGCTTCATTTTTGAGAAGTTTTTTAAAGGTAACAATATCGAGATGTTGAGGGAGGACATTCTAGAGAGTAGGAACAGAGGCATAGAACTGGAGAAGATTGCAGAGATAAGGTGACATGAGGCCTTTTATAGAATATAGGAAGAGGATTTTAAATTGAATGTGTTTTCAGATATACAATTGAATTAGAGAGTGAAAGTAGTCAATAGCAAGGCACATGTTATTTTTAATGGCACTTTTGTAAAATAGTGCAACTTCTTCAGTCATGCAAAGATTGCACATAACCCAGACAAAATGTAAAATTGAGCTGAAATGTATTTTAAAGTGTTACAGAGACCTAAATGGAGGGATTGTGTTTTCATGGATATTTCTTTGATATTTGCTTATTTTAAATAATTGGTTTTGACTCAGGTTATTGGAGCATTAGGCCATGGGAAATTCATGACTTTCCTGCTGGTACTCCAGTACGATTTCTCCAAGGTCTTTCTATATTCTCATCAATCAGCAGGGTCAAATTCACAAGACATTAGTCCTCAAATGCACAGACTGACATTAAAAAAAACTTTTGTGTGTGTACGGCTGACATTCTCAAGAGAAATATCTGTGAAAGTCTGTCAAGAAGAAACTCCACGAAAGTCTAAATCACTCAATGAGGAAAATAAACAAACATTACTGGGTGGGTTTGAGCACCTCATCATGTTTTTCAGGAGCAGAATTTAAGAGTATTGTGGCGGAGCCACCAAAGGACTCAGAGCGGTTGTACATAATTCCTTTAACAGCAATGTAGTTACTGTCTGTGCCTGTACCTTTAATTACACTGTTTGACTGTACAATGCCAGTTACCTTTACAGCACGTGATGACGTCATGCCGTTAGTCACGTGATGCCCCAACGGCAGGAAGAACGTGATGACGTCATGACGTCACTCTCCTGATCAGGGGATCAGTCCTCGTGGAGCCCTCAAGGAGAATAGACCTGTTATTGATGTGTCCTAGCAGTTTCCAGTTTAAACTTGTTTGTTTTCATTAAAGTTCATTAATTTAATTATCTGAGTCGAACTCAGTCTTTTGATAGGAACCTCCGTTCCTACATTAGTGACCCCGACTTCTACGAACGATTTTCGTGGAAGATTCGACATGGACACGAACGCCGTCACGCTGAAACTGCCACAGTTCTGGGAACAACAACCAGATGCCTGGTTCATCCAGGCTGAAGCCCAGTTCGCCATTCGGAACATCAACGCGGATCAGACCCGTTAATGGCCCAGAAATTCGGGTCCCAACGCGTGAGTACGGACGGAGTACTCACGCGTGGACCCGATGGAAGTGCCAGAATCTTGCATGCACTACGCATGCGCGGGAAACCGGCACTTCCGATCCTCTGAACCAAGGGGTTCAGAGGTCGAATGCGTGCGTGTTGAACTTCCTTTTTTTTTCAGGTTTTAACGTACGGGTAAGTCTGTACGTTTTAGAAATGTAAAAAGCAGCCGTAAGGACTTCATTTTCAAAGGTAAGTGGTCAATTATTTAAAATTAAAACATTTTTTCCACAGGTTTTTTACTTTGAAATACTTTAAAGCAAGGTAAGTTTATTTTTAGCCCCGTTTTTTTATAAAATTATTTTTTTCAAAAATTTAAATTTTTGTTTAAAATAGTTATTTAATGTCATTTATAGTTTATTTACAAAGTGTGATGTTTTAAAAAAAATTATTTGAAGGTAAAGTACAGTTTTACAGCCTCAGCATTTATACGTTTTGACAGGTCTATCTGTCAAGACTTATGAATGGAGCATTCCCTGCTCTGATTGGCTGCCTGTTGCTCACGTGAACCCAGGGGATGCTTCGCACTAACTACGCCCCTGGGACACGCCAGCATAGCGCACCGGCCTCTGGGACAGGCCTCGGAGAGGAATTCCACGCAGACCAAGAGGTCAACTGCCGGCGCGCTAGGCAAGTGTAGGTCGGGGGCTTGCACCTGCGGGAAGCCCCCGATCCGAATTTCTGGGCCATTATTACATGGTCTCCGCCCTCGACAGCGCAACTGCATCCCGGATCATCAGTCTCATCGGTAGTCCTCCTACTGACAGCAAGTATGATGCAATTAAGGCGCGGTTGCTTCAGGTTTTCGGGCTATCAAAGTCAGAGCGTGCTCGCCGGCTCATCACGCTGCCCAGCCTCGGGGATTCCAAACTGTCCGAGCTCATGAGCCAAATGCTCACGCTCTTGGGTGCTGAACCGGAATGTTTCATCTTCTGGGAGCTTTTCCTCTACCAACTGCCTGAACAGGTTCAGGCTGCCCTGGCCAGCTCCAACATTACTGACTGCGCCAAGCTTGCGGCCGAAGCCGATAAGATTTTCATGGTTACCCAGCAGTGTTGTGCGGCCACGAGGTGCCCACCCCCCACAGACGCAGTCCCGGCTTCTCCTACAGCGAGCTAGTGCTCCTACCATACCCGTTTTGGTGCGAAAGCACGATGCTGCCATTCCCCCTGCAGTTTTTCGCCCCCCAAAAAAATCAAGAAGGCGCAGGCGGCGTCCCTGGCGACAGATGACCAAATCTAACGGGCGTTCCGCGGTGGCGATGGCCGTCGGTTCTACGGGGAAACTCCTCTATATCACCGATTCCCTCTCGGGCCACCGTTTCCTTTGTGACACCGGGGCGCAGTGTAGCATTCTACCTGCGTCGAATCTCGACACACAGAGTGGGAACCTTGGTTTTTCCCTCGTAGCGGCTAATGGCGCAGCTATTCAAATGTTCTGAAAGCGGCGGGTCGAAGTCTGTTTCGGCGGTCAGCGCTTCTTTTGGGATTTCGTCACGGCTACAGTCTCACAGCCTATCCTAGGGGCAGATTTTCTGTGTGCCAACAGCCTGCTAGTCGATGTCCGACACCGCCGGCTGATCAACGCGGCCACCTTCCACTCGATCCCGTGCTTCCACGGTACCTCCGTGGCCCGTTCCATTGCCTGTGCTTTTCCTCCTCCAGATGATTTCACGCGGCTCCTTGGGGAGTTTCCGGAGCTGACAAGGCCCACCTTCTCCTCTTCAGCGATGAAACATGGTGTTGAACATCACATCACCACTACTGGCTCCCCGGTTTATGCGCGGGCTAGAAGGCTCGAACCCGGCAAGCTTGCAGCTGCGAAGGCAGAGTTCGCCACAATGGAGCGGCTCGGCATCATTAGGCGATCGAACAGTCCCTGGTCTTCGCCTCTCCACATCGTGCCGAAACCAGGCGACGGCTGGCGGTGACTACCGATGCCTCAACGACGCCACCACTCCGGATCGGTACCCGATCCCGCATATCCAGGACTTCTCGGCCCACTTGGCGGGAAATACTATCTTCTCTAAAGTCGACCTCGTCCGTGGATATCACCAGGTTCCAGTGCACCCACAAGATGTCCCGAAAACCGTGGTCATCACCCGCTTTGGCCTCTTTGAGTTCCTGCGGATGCCGTTTGGCTTAAAGAACGCAGCACAGGCGTTCCAGCGTTTAATGGACTCCGTTCTTCGAGACCTGCGTTTCCCTTTCGTCTACCTGGACGACATACTCATCGCCAGTGCCAGCAAGGAGGAGCACATCTCCCATTTGCGTTCCCTCCTTACGCGCCTCAGCCAACACGGTATAATCATCAACCCGGCCAAGTGCCAGTTCGACCTGCAACAAATCGACTTCCTGGGACACCGCATAACATTGGATGGCACCATCCCTTTGGCGACGAAGGTTGAGGCGGTTACTTCTTTCCCACGGCCGTCGACAGTCAAGGCCTTGCAGGAGTTCCTGGGGATGGTCAACTTCTACCACCGTTTCGTCCCCAAGGCGGCTCAACTCATGCAACCTTTGTTCGGGGCCCTCAAGGGCAAGTCCAGTAAAGACCCAATCAGCTGGACAGCTGAAATGATCCAGGCATTCGGTGACACCAAGAATGCTTTGGCCAACGCAACCATGCTGGCACACCCACTTCCAGGTGCTACTATCGTCCTTACCACCGACGCGTCAGACTACGCCATTGGTGCGGTGCAAAAGCAATGGGTCAACGGCACGTGGCAACCACTGGCATTTTTCAGCCGTCAATTGCGAACAAATGAAAAAAAGTACAGCACCTTTGATAGGGAACTATTGGCCCTTTTCCTCGCCATTCGCCATTTCTGGTTTTTATTGGAGGGGTGCCCCTTCACGGCTTTTGTCGACCACAAACCCCTTACGTTCGCCATGGCCAAGACCACCGAACCGTGGTCCGCTCGTCAACAATGTCACTTGAATTTACTACGGACATTCAACATGTGTCTGGTAAGGACAACCTGGTGGCAGATTGCCTCTCCCGTGCGACGGTCCACTTGGTGCACCTGGGGATCGGCTACGCCCTCATGGCGAAAGAACAGATTTCAGATTCGGAGGTCCAATCATATCGAACCGCTCCCTCCAGCTTCCAAGCGACCGACATAGTCTTCCAGGACGCAGGTGCCACGCTCCTTTGCGACGTTTCCATGGGAGTTCCTCGTCCCATAGTGCCAGTCGCATGGCGCCGGAGGGTTTTTGATGCCATACACGGGTTGACGCACCCAGGGATGAAGGTTTTGCAATGGCTTATGTCAGCCAAGTTTGTCTGGAAGGGGATGCACATCGATGTCCGTGACTGGGCTAATACCTGCGTCGTATGCCAGAAGGTCAAAGCCCAGCGTCATGTCAAGGCTCCAGTAGCTGCGTTCACTGTTCCGGAGCGTCGTTTCGACCACGTGCATGTGGACCTTTTGGGGCCGCTTCCGCCTTCTCAGGGTTATACTCATCTACTTACCATAGTGGACCACACCACTAGGTGGCCAGAGGCAATTCCTTTGGTTTCCACCACGTCGGCAGACGTCGCTAGAGCTTTCATCTCCTGTTGGGTCGCCCGTTTCGGAGTACCGGCGGACATCTCCTCTGACCGCGGGCCACAGTTTTCCTCGGATCCTTGGAATGCTGTGGCTCAGGGGCTCAGTACCAAGCTTCATCGCACCACCGCCTATCATCCTCAGGCAAACGGCCTTTGCGAGCGATTCCACAGGTCGCTTAAAGCCTCTCTGCGGGCCAGTCTTCAAGGCGCAGGATGGGTGGACAGACTCCCATGGGTCCTGTTGGGTCTCCGTACGGTGCCCAAAGATGATCTACAATCGTCTTCAGCTGAACTCGTCTATGGCCAGCCACTCTGGGTACCAGGAGATTTCCTCCCTTCGCCCACAGAGCCATGGTCCACCTCCCGGCAACTCGTTCACCACCAAGAAGTGGCCAGATGCTTTGCCCCAATCCCTACGTCCAATCACGGTTTGCAGACCTCTTACGTGCCACCGGGACTGAAGATTGCGGAGTATGTATTCATCCGACACGACGCTCACCGGGATCCGCTCAAACCTCCTTACACTGGTCCTTACCGTGTCATCGAACCGGGTGACAAATCCTTTTTGGTCGATGTCGGAGGGAAACCGGATCACATCTCAGTGGACCGCTTGAAGCCGGCTCACCTGGACCTGGATCACCCTGTTGTAGTCGCTCAACCACCTAAACGTGGCCGACCGCCCGTGGCCGCCGCACCTGATCAACCAAAGCCGCCTGACAACCCGTCTGCGCTCGCCGCGCCTGTTCAGCCACCACCGTCTGCCAACACGTCCACCGGTCATCAACTTCCTTTACCAGGGTATCGAAGTCGATCGGACAGGCTCATCAGGCCTCCTCCTCGCCTCACCTTTTCTGTTAAAGACAATTCTGGGGGGGGGGGGGCGCATGTGGCGGAGCCACCGAAGGACTCAGAGCGGTTGTACATAATTCCTTTAACAGCAATGTAGTTACTGTCTGTGCCTGTACCTTTAATTACACTGTTTGACTGTACAATGCCAGTTACCTTTACAGCACGTGATGACGTCATGCCGTTAGTCACGTGATGCCCCAACGGCAGGAAGAACGTCATGACGTCATGACGTCACTCTCCTGATCAGGGGATCAGTCCTCGTGGAGCCCTCAAGGAGAATAGACCTGTTATTGATGTGTCCTAGCAGTTTCCAGTTTAAACTTGTTTGTTTTCATTAAAGTTCATTAATTTAATTATCTGAGTCGAACTCAGTCTTTTGATAGGAACCTCCGTTCCTACAGTATAGTATTAATCTGTAGTTTATGGAGCACACTTCATTTTACACATGTGATATAAACTTGTACTTAATGTTTGACCAAGCTTCAGCAATTAATTCACAAACATTGATTTTAACACAGAGAAATGCTGGTGCTGCTGGAACAAGGAGGAGATTGGTATGGGAATGAGGGGATCGGTATGTTAATGAGCAGCTACTAAAAGTGTTACCATTAATGGTGTGCAATGGGAAGGAGGGTTAGGTCTAAACCATCCCTGCCATTCAGGATCCTTGTTTTGGGATAATAATGTTCATTCTGAAAACAGGAGTCGGTTGTCAAGGACCCCATATCTGTGGAGGAGGTGGTAGTCAGTTTAATTGGCAGCTGTGCCCCAGACAGGGGAGGAGTTGGTGGTTGAATTCCCTGCCATTTCCTGTGGACACGAGAAACAAAAGAAAGAATAAACTCTTGTTTAAGGTCAGTTCCAACAACGGCTGCTGAGTGCGACAGGGAGGAAGCAAATCTCCTTTAAGAGGAAAGCTGGCTCAGACTTAAAGAGCTGGTCATATTTCAGAGAGAAAGACTGTCCAAGAAAAGTGATTTTTTTTAGCCCACTAAAGGAGTCGGTATGGCATGGTTTATTACTTTTCTTGTTGGCAAGGAAGGAAATAAGTTAAGGTGAAGTAAGTGAGATGTTACTCTGTACATTTATTTACTGACTGTAAAGTAAAGGCCACTTAACAATTCATATTTGCCCTCATCTTACTAATGTATTAATCAGTCCAGCTTTTGTATGAGGGCATATGAGGATCAGGATAGCCAGTTCATATAATAAGAGGCTCTCATTGTTACACCTACCCCCGCCCCCTTCCCACACCCTGGGTTATGTTATCATACATCAAAATATTGGGTAGGAATAGTCAACTCCTGATCCTGGGGGACATGGGTCTGCTTATGGGAAAGACCGCTGGCACGAACCCATGAGAATTTTGAAAACCGACCCAAAATTTGTAACACAGGAGTGTGACAAAAATGAAGTATTTCTGTCTCGGTTTTGGTTTGGTGGCTGCCCCTTTAAACCAGTCATAATACATAAGTGCCTTAATTTTTGCGGGATTCTCCCCATCTTCTGCAGTAATTTCATTGGAAAATAGATGGAAACCCCAAAGAAATGGTACAAGTGACCATTCACATCATTCTGCAGGGTTTCTGCCAAAGTCACGATGGAAGATCAGGAGAACACAGCAAAAAATTCTACTCCGAGGGGTTTAAGCAGCCAATGATCCCAATGGAAGAGACAACATGAAAACTCAGAAGCAACCAATCAGTACCAGGCAGTTTGATATTCCTTAAAGAAAGGGGAAACACTTGGGTAGATCTTGACTTTGTGCGATAGTGTAAAATGGGGGATAGCGAATCAGCAGCCTGTTTTACATCGCTCCCAATTTTTATTTCTATTGACTTCTCCCATTTTACACTATTGCACAAAGTCAAGGTCTACCCCCATGTGCATTTTAAAAGTTATGTACAAAGGACTAGGTTAGTTCTTAGAATTGTGACTTTTTAAAAATTATTTTGTCCACTCAAGGAGGATTGTCTATTGTAAACATATAACTAAATGATACTACTGTTTCTTCTGATTTTGCTCATCTTTTGTAAAATAAATCTGATTGATATTTTAAATTTAAAAGGCCTGAGGTTTGTTTTTCATTTCCTAGGTGTATTACCAAAAGGTTACTTGGGTCTCAAGGCAAGGGCTGACACTTTCAATTCTATAAGGAGATGGGATTCAGCCATGATAGAGATCTAAGATATAAGAACTGAAATAATCTAGGATATGAGTTAGAAAAGACCCAAAACCATAAAAAGAGACAATGTCCCTTTAATATTTCACGAAGCTATAACCCTCCATTTATAACATTTTAGCAGTAATGGGATTAAAAAATGACTTTGAATGAAACCAAGCTTTCCATTGTATTAACTCATTTATAATCTCTCAGGACAGCTGTTAAATGTCAAACTGAAGATGGTTTATAAATATTTGATAGCTAAATGTAAAATGTCTTATTAATCTCTAATATATGATGGTTATGAGTCATCAAATGTGTTGCTTTTCCATTTGATATCTACACATTCCAAAAACGATATCAGGTAATAATTAACTATGAGCTATGTTAACTGTCACTGTGCCTAATATTTATTACCTGTTGAAGAAACGTGTTACTTAAGATTTGTATGATTGGCTTTTTACAGCTTTACTGAAACACAAATTGAGGTGTTTTCAAATTTACTGTAACATAATGCAGTTTTTAGGTACATGATACCAATGTTACAACACATTTATTAAATGTTAAAATTGTACTGCTGCAATTTGGCCAAACATTAAATACAAGTCTATAGTGTATGCAAAATGAAGTACATCAACGCTAACATTACATGGCAAAGTCAATTTAGATATCTTTGGTTGAGTAATCATTAGAAGATAGGAATGATTAAACAATCAGCAACTTGTCTGCCATCCAATTTTTTGGATAGATGCTTAAAATTTTGTGATACGATGGCATATACACAGAACCAGACAGTGTGATTAATTGTTACAAACTAAATATTACTGATACATGGAGTTGATGGAACACATTCACCAAAAAGCTGTAATCTGTACATTTTGGTAGTTATCTAGCTGACTTTAGACAACACTTCTGTATTGTGTTCTGTGAAGCTTTTAGTGTCACTGAAGAATTGGGCTAAAGTGGTCTGCTTTACACGAGTATTACAGTAAACTACAAAGATAAAGATCTGTGGAACAGATATTTGTACAGTCATCTTAAAAAATCCTTTGTGGCTTCTGTGTAATTGTCACTCATACTTATAATGAACCAAGTACTACAATGTTTTTTTGTGTTGACATTGAATATCATATTATTTTGGAACTAGGTAATGTTCCAAGTTTGATGTACAATTTTTCATTATATATTCGAATTCAGATTAGTCTGTCAGAGCTATCTAGGCAATTGGTTCACCAACATTTGTGCCTTCAAGCAAAGAATGCTATAAAGATTTGCTTCAGCTTCAAGTTCATTAGAAAAGATCTGGTTGACATGTTGTGTACCTCATCAGAGTTGTTCCGATAAAGCATTCCTGCTCCTAATTAGAATATGAATTAAAGCAGAACAGAATGTTATCAATACTCAGGATTCCATCCTGCTTAACTGCATACTCTGTAAGAACATCTACTACAAGCCCTAGCGCTTGGTATAGATGACAGTGTTATAGATGATAGTGTTATATCCAAGTTTGTTTATAAACAACTTTCTTAATTGCTTATTGTCATATGAAAATGACTTCATTACATCTAGTTTCTAGACTCATGAATGTGTCACACTTATTGTCTTTCTTTCATTATATGTTCTGTAATTATTCCAAATGACTTCTGATTAACTATATATATTCATGCCTGTAAAAATTCAGCACTGAACTGGCCTAGCTGTCTTTTTGGTTATTACTGGGGCAAGATTTCCTCAGTGCTCTGGGTGTAGTGAAATGTAAGGCATTCTTTATAAAGACGTTTATGATTTTACAACATTGAGTGCATAGAACAAAATTCTTCCCCCATTGTCTTTATAATTGAGATTTGTAACCATCTGCATGAATGCAATCCAGTGAACTGCTAGAATAATACCAACAAATAATATTAAAGGGCCCATTTGATAACTTTGTTGAAGCAGCAGTATGGCATTAGTGGCCATATTATATCTGAAATTCTGCATTTTACGAGCAGCTTGATGTGTTTGTCCAGTGTTTGTAAACTCTGTGCCAATGATAATGTTACTTTTGGCATGAGGAGATGCCAAGAGCACTATTTTGAGTGGGCACCACAGGGAAATAGCTTTAGAATATTTTGTCTCTGGTGCACTTTCATCAGTCATCATTCCCAAGCTGTACTGGTGGGCAGGCAATCTGCATCTAGGCCTCTGCTAATGCCACTCCTGAGCCAGCTGTCAGGGGTTGTATGAATCTGAGCCAGTATGATCCATCTTGTAATTAGCCCTCCCTTCCTGTAGGAAGCATCAAGCCTTTCCTTGATGCGCCCCCCGCGCCACAGCAGAAATAGAGCTCACTCTCACGACCTACCATTCTGTGGTGTCACACATAAAGCAGTAACCTGTTACACCAAATTAAGCTGCTTTGTAATTTTCACTGCAATACCACATTAAAAAAAAACTGTTAAATAACAAAGAAAGCCTTACTTTGATAGTTGCTCAAAAAGTCAGGACAAAAGGGCCGCATTGCAAAATCCTCCGTGCTTATCTCATCCTACAATTAATTCTGCTTAATTCACTTATTGTACTATTTTTCAGTCAGATATCATAAAGGAACAACTCACATTACCAAGGATTTATTTATTAAAGTTTAAGTTCCTCTTCCTTGAATATTTTATTAATAGAATCAAAAAGCACCAAATAATTTCTTCTTCATTTATAAAGCATTCATCTAATTTAATGTGATTGGTGCTGTAACAAGTTTAAATCCTTCCAGTCTCAGCCAAAAGTATATTAAGACTCGGGGGCCTAGAAATTGGACTGCGCTTGATGCGGGCACGATCCCAGTGTAGCTCACGCTGAACGCGCCTAATGAGGATGGCAGCAGGACTTTGGTCGGATTGATTGACCGACCTAATGAGCATACTATTGGCGAGCTGTGGATGTCATTCGCGGCCCCACAGCAGACAGCTAGCTGGGACACTGACTGAGGGCTGCGCGAGAGAGAGAGAGAGAAAAGAGGGAAGCAATCAAGCGGGAGAGGAAGTGGTGGCCGTCAGTGGTCCACAATTTTAATGTAGAGCCGGGAGGAGCAATCCTACTCCTTATGGTGCCACAAACAGGTAAGTAAAAAACAGTGAACTTATCTTTTGGATGGCGGCCTCCAGCGGTCCCTTTAAAGATCACTGGTTTGGCTGCTCAGCAGCTGGGAGCTCACCGACGCATACACAGAATTGGTTTGTAACCTTTATTTTCATTGTATTTAAATCCAATAAACAAAATTGCAGCATTTTTTTTTTTAACCATGGAGTTTGTTAATTGCTTATGAACATAGGAACATACAAAACTGACGGGCAAGAAAAGAGCAGCTGGTCCATCAAGTCTGCCCCACACTCATGATGCCTGGAGTACCCTGACTAAACTCTTCCCGGTCACTTCCCCCACCCTGCAGCCATGGAATCCCCTGGGAGAGGCAAAACAGTAGAAAGAAACAAAAAAGCCAATAGAGGAAAAAAATCTTGAACATTTCTCTCCGACCCCCTCAGTCCAGGAGATTACATTGACCATGCGTTCATTAATCTACTTATCTTCTATATGATGTGATCTCTGCCCCAGACAAGAACCTGTCCAGCTCCCTCTTGAAGGCCTACGGAGAGTCAGCACACACTGCAGAAATGGGCAAGCCAGTTCTATGACCGCAAGGATCCCTCCTGTGCCTAACACTTGACACCCATAATGCAAGCAGTCCTGATGGAGCCAAGAGGCAGAGTTGTCAAATCAGACGTAGATCAGAACTTCCAGTTGGCCGTACGGCAGGTTCACACTGATTCAGACACGGCCAGAGGTCAACTCCTGGCTTCCACATGACCCCTTTATATAGAAGAAATATTAAGGCAACAGGAAAGCTTTCCTTTGAGAATGTAAACCACTTTATCATCTTACAGAAGTCCCTTCCTGCTGTGAAAAATAGAAACTCCCAGCACATTTATTGAAAAATATTTTCCCATTTCACAGACTGTAAGTGAAGGGCAGAGTAAGTTTTAGACCACATGCTAGGTGCTGCTTTGTTTTTCTCAGGAGCTATTGCTGGAATTACTCGTCAATTCCACCAAAGCATACAATTATAAGAATGAGAAAAGGCATATACAATGTCAAGCTAACCCTATCATTGAGCTCCTCTTCCTCGACCCACACCAATTATTATTTGTTTCTCTTCAACACCAATTCCAAATGTCTCGACTCTTCAAATTGGGAAATAAATTAAGTTAGTTTCTAGTAAACTATTCCTTTCCCATAAATATTTTGAATGTTTGGAGCATGCTCATTGCCAATTTATTCTACTAATATGAAGTTAATCCTTAATTACACTATTTTGAGGGTACACTACCCTCCAATAAGGAAGTGCACCATTTTCCCCTCCATGCTTCTCTCCTTGTGGGTTACCCCATCTCTTGTGAACAAGAGCTTGAATGGGCAACCTGCTGCCAGGCCACTAAAGATCCCTTGGCGTGCCATCGTGTGTGTTGAGACTGTCCAGATGGAAACACTAAGGCCGGAACTTTGCCTACTTCGGCGGGTCCGGTGTGGCGGTTGGCTCCATCCCGCTGCTGAAAACAAACTTATGTTAATAGGGCCTATTAAGCCCGCCCAGCACAGTACCCAGCCCAATTAAATGGAGTGGGTCTGCTGACGTCATTCATGACGTGTTTCCAGCTGGGATCTTTAAAGGGACCCTGGCCACATTAGATTTGACGTTTAATCTAACATAGTGCTGTCAGTGTATTACAGCTCTGGAGTGCTGCAAATACAGACAACGACTGCACAGAGGCAGAGGGCTGCACCCAAGCTCTCCGATGACTCCCTCCATATGCTTATGGAGGGAGTCAAAGCACGCAGGGAGGTCCGCTTCCCTTCCCATGAGTGGAAGAGGCCTCCCCAGGAGATCAGTGCAGCCTGGTTGCAGATTGCAGAGGAGGTCACAAGAAGGGATGTGCTCAGGAGGACCTGGGTACGGTGATGCAAATGTTTCAATTATCTCATTAGAGCAGGAAACATGAATACAAAGCCACACTCACCTTCATTGTCCTGTGCCTCCCATCACATCCCCATCACTCTGCCTTCCCTACCCTACTCCTGCACATCCTTACTCACACCAACTTACCTTGCACCTCCACCCATCCCTCTCTCTCTATCTACATTATCGCATCCCCATCTCACTAGCCACCCCTCACACTCACCCTCATCCTAGTGCAATTATACCAACTAACAACACACTTGGGTGTTTTATGTAATGTTTATGTAAAGTTTCTGTTAATGTAGTGTCAAATATAAAAATCTTTATTTTCAACACTTTCCAGTCTTGGGACAGATTTGGAAGTGGCTTAGTGAGTTGCAGTGAATGGTGAGACATAACGGTGCCCCCCACAATGGTGACGAGTATGAAAGAAATGGCTTGGTCATTGTAGGGATGCTTTATGGTGTTAGTGTGGGGCGGTGCCAACTTTATGCATTATGTGGCAGCCATATGGGTGTACGGTGTACAGTTCACTAAATCTGTCCATGGTGAGGCCATCACTGGCCTCCCAGGCAGCAATGTACTCAGATGCTGATGCCCTGTGTCCTGTGCAGCATCAGGTGATTGCAGCGAAGGTTGGTGTTGTTGTTGGTGCTGCTGGTGTGCCTGGTGCTGCTGGTGTTGGGGCTGATCGTGGTCCGATTCTGAGGACCAAGGTGAGACAGTATAAACGGCACCCAAGTTAATGGAATAGATGGCAGGTGAAGTACAGATGACAGAAGCATTCTGTCAATGGTTAG
The DNA here is from genome assembly GCF_052327205.1 of Somniosus microcephalus. Taxonomy (NCBI): domain Eukaryota; kingdom Metazoa; phylum Chordata; class Chondrichthyes; order Squaliformes; family Somniosidae; genus Somniosus; species Somniosus microcephalus. The sequence continues at coordinate 231,002,998 of NC_140990.1, forward strand.
AGAGTTCTTCCAATGAGGTGAGACTGGTTGGAGACTTTGCTGAAAACACTTGCAGCCTGCAGAATCTGTGCTGGAAATGGACTGAGCAACAGCTTCTGCCTGAGGAAAGTGATCATCTGTCAGGTGGGAGCTTTTACTGTACATTTGATGCTGTCAAATAATCAGCTGGAGCAATGGCCACAAAACTCCCGCCTCAGGTTGACAGACGTGGTTCTTGAGCAGCGTGGTTCCCGTGGTCATACAGTTACATTTAAAAAGTAAGTTAAAAAAGCCTGTTAAGGATCTGACAACTAGTTGTTAATCATCTCAATTGAGTCCCCTGCCGCTGCCGAACGGGTCGGCTCCGCGATGACCGATGCACCTGGGGGAAAGACGCATGGGGGCAGGATGACAGCGGGACCCGCTGTCAAAAATAACAACATTCCCACCCGACCTGCCACCGATCGCGCCGGCTACCACCCCGGAAAATTTCGGCCTAAATCTGATTTTTCCTCCGCCTGCACTGCAACTGACACAGCTCCAACCTCCCTCTCTGGTAAGTGCCATTCCTAGCTTTGCTTTTCAAGAAAGTGCCTGTTCTTTGTTCAGGAAGGTTGAAACTGCATCAGTTGAGATTAATTAGCTGAGCGTAGATGAGGGATTGATTTTAAGACCGCCTGGTCTGTATGGCTCAGCTACTCAGTGAGCCATTGCGAGAGCTCCTACTTTAGGACAACTGACTTACAATTGAAAAATGGCACTGCAGGAAATCCAATAAAATCTTTACGAATTCAAGGGTTGTAAATGGAGAAATGTTTTATCTGTCTGTGGATAAATTAAGAAAACATTAATGTCACACGGGCAATACACAATCCGCCGTGTTGTTTGCATTATCCAGTAAATGGTTTATAACCCGAGAAACAAGTTTCCAGATAATATCGACAAAAGATGGTCTCCAGTTGTTAATCTAAAAATATTTACATATATTTGTCAAATGTGAGACGCTAAGACTGGATCATTAAACATGTATTTCAAATGCAACTTTTACATCAAGGTTGTGGGGTGGGGGAAGAATGGACTTTGTGGGAAACAAAATCTACAGAATAATGATACACCTCAAGGCCTACACTTATGGGTATGTGCTCTTCATTGCTGATTTCTTAACATTAAGCTTTGAATCCAAAATCAGCACTGATATTTAAAATTGCCTATTTTACTGCCACATTGGCAGCCGTGCCTTCAGCCTTCTAAACCCTAAGCTCTGGAATACCCTCCTTGAACCTCTCCGCCTCTCTCTTCCTTTAAGTCGCTCTTTTCTAATATATATATTTCTTATAGATGTATTTCTTAAGGCTAAAGGGATCAAGGGATATGGGGAGAAAGCAGGGACAGGGTACAGAATTTGAATGATCAGCCATGATCTCATTAAATGGCAGAGCAGGCTCAAGGGGCTGAATGGCCTACTCCTGCTCCTATCTTCTATATTTCTTTAAAAGCTACCTTTTTTTACCAAACCTTTGGTCACCTGTCCTAATGTCTCTTTCTTTGGCTAGGCATCAAATTTTGTCTGATAACGCTCATATGAAGCGCTTTAGAATGTTTTACTATGTTAAAGGTGCTATATGAACGAAAGTTGTTGTTGTTAATAGTAGCAAATGGAGCAGTATAAAGTTCCTAATCTGCTTGGGCTTTAAAGATCATTTGACAATTTTTCAAAAATATTGGGGTCTTTGAATAGAGTGAATTTCATGCTCATGTGATTCCTGTAGGGACCCAAGAATCAGGACTAGAGTATCATAGTCCTACCTCTGAGCCACCCTTCCTATGAGCCTGGAATCCCTTCTGCTAGCATGGGCTCACTGAATTTACCCTTGTCTGAATAATATTACAAACCAGAAACACAGTTCATACTTATCAAGGAACTGAAATTCAGACTTTAGATTCAGGAACACTATTTCTCAAGCTTCTCAATGGAAAATTTGTGGTGGAATTTCTTACTTTTCATACTTCTTATATCTTACATTTGGGTCTATAAACAGTTTGAGGTGCGATCAAAATCTGGCACAATAGTACGTCCAAATTTATTGCAACCAAGCATATTAAAAAAAATCTGAATTGGAACAAATCAATTATTGTAAAGAAAGAACTTGTACTAAATAATGACGCAGCACAGCCCAAAATGCTTTATGGCCAACAATGAAGTGCTCCCTCAGCACTGCACTGAAGTTATGTGCTCAGGTCCTGGAATGGGCGGAGGCGGGCGGGGGTGGTGGCGGGTGTGGGGGTGGGGGAAGATGAATCCACAAACTTCTAATTCAGAGGTAAGAATACTACAAAATGAGCCAAGTATCAGCAGTTAGTCTCTGTCATTAATAAGGCAGAGAAAAAACTGTGAATGACCATTTCTTTAAGAAGTCTTATGCATAGCATCATTTGTTTACAGCAGACTTTCTTGGGAAGAGGATTGGCTATTGGCACATCAGTCACATATTATGGAGTACTTTCTGATACGTTTACAATAATAATCCTGTTTAAAAATATGCTATTGATCCTCTGTGGTTCACAAGATAATTTTTTAAATAGTATCTAATTTGGGAATATTGTGTAAAATAAATGCACGTAATTATAAATGCTTAAAATTTTCTTATTTGGATATGTAAAATGTTTATGGCATGCAGCCAGCATGTGCGTATGAATTTAGAATGTAACATACATAAAAATGTTTGTTTTTAGCTGCTCAGGAACAAAGGGACCCTGGCAAACTGGTGCCTACATTACAGGCTTGGTTATAAAGAGCGGTGGGAGTTGTGGATTATGCAGTGGATTTTATAATATGCATGTTATGGTTAATGTTCGGAAGTATTTGGGATTCAGCCTTGGAAAGACAAAAACAGATGTGTGTGTAGCAGGGGACACCTACTATTAGATCACCAGGCTAACAGCCATGGGTTGAATTCATACTATTCTGCTGTACTACGCAGGCCATCAAGAAAAATTTATTTCAAAATAACTAAACCTGACACTCATTTAGCATAACAATACATGGTGTGCTCTGCTGCTGTGTTAGGATTGTCTGAGAATGTATTTATATCAGCCTGAGAGCAATAGTTGTGTATCGGTTCCAGTCAGGAGCAAAGTATTTATATAACCTTCCTCTGTTGTATCCTTACGTGCATTTACGTCGGACTGTAAACATTTTAAATTATGAAGAGTGCAGATGTGAATGCCTGGACTCTCAAAACATTTAAAATTCTGCATGAGTTTAAAAAGTGCCCGGGGGTCCAAGGGAGCAACTTTAAAATCCAGATTGACTCCGCCACACGGCAATTATACTCCCATCAAGTGTCAAGCCCGAGTGATGTGAGATTGTCCCCTCCAAGGGGTTTCGCACTCTTCCTCTCTGGATGCAGATCAGGACCCAACCCAGAGTTATACTGTCACTTTTGCATTGCTGTGAAGCAGAAAACATTTTACACCATAAGTTGCAATATAAATGTATCCTTAAATAGAGAAGTGGCAACAAAGTGACCTGAATTTGAAAGAGAACCAATTTATTTGGGTACTTTAGAAGTTTAAACTGCAATTCAGAGCTCGTGGTGCTTGCATGGGCAGTATCATGATATTAAGCAGGAAAAATGTAGAATCCCTATGATATATGATATTAAGCAGGGAAAATGTAGAATCCCTATGATATATGATATTAAGTAGGGAAAATGTAGAATCCCTATGATATATGATATTAAGCAGGAAAAATGTACAATCCCTATTCTGAGATGAGTGTTATTTTAATGTGTTCCAGTTGCTGTTTGTCACTCAAGCTATTTTTTCTATCACTTTTACAGGCTGCCATATTCAATAGTGAACTATTCTGGACAATGTCTTCAATGGAAGGGAACCTGGTGGTTCAGATTCTGTTCTTTCTTTCTATTTCAAAGGTAGGCCTTAAAAATTCTTGCAGATTAACCAATTTGCTAATATATTAAAACATTTTTTAGCCTTTCTCATATTTGAGCTTCATAAATTCTACTGTGGTACACTCAATGCAAATATAGTCAGTGTTATATGTATCTGCTATGGGAGATTTGCATCATTTGTACAGAAGGCACACATTGATTATATAGGTGATGTACCTTCTTAATATGCCTGCTTTACTGTGAAAACATGCAACAAACCCTGGCTCCTCCATCACCAGCACTGTTTACTGTGTCTGTAAATATCAACGTCTTTGTTATGATGAACTTATAGCTTCATATATACCTGTTCAGGAGAGGTTACCCAGTAACCAGATGTCCGAATGGTCATATTTGAGTCTGGGTGCATGCTGTATATCTGAAGTAATGAACCATGGCACATCACGCCTGTGGAATTCCCTCAGTTTTGCACAGTAACCTTTACATAACATTTTGTTTGCCCCCTGAAGAGAGCATTGCTGATGCGGGGGAGTGGGGGGGGGGGTGGTGGTGGGTGTGGCAGTTTAATGTCTTAAAGGGCAAACTAATAAGCTAATTTCCTGGCACTCGTGGGACCTCTGCTCAACGTCTCAAAAAAGTGTAAATTACTAAGCATAAATTAAGTTTTTTCTGACAAAGGGATGCATGAAAACTTGATGAGAGTACAATTTAATTACTATCACCTCCACAGATCTGTACACATTATGATGCCTAGAATGATATATTTGTTTTTGCAGCTGTTTGCAGTAGCCATGACCGAGAACAGTACAAGGAGTGCACCAGTGGAACTGTACCATGAACTTGGCTTCACTAGGCAAAAAATAATGACTGCGCAGTATGAATGCTACCAAAAGATTATGCAGGCTCCCATGTACAAAGAAAATGGTAATGAAAGAAGTGACTACTTTGCATACAATGCTAATATGTCAGCGATTGCTTTTATATTCAGAGTTCTGCTCCTTTGCCAGCAGCACATTCTACTCAACTGTTGCTCAATTGACACTACTCAATTTTACATTGGCCGTAAAGCAATCCATTTATTTATGATAAATTAAAGGTATGAGACTGCAATTTAAAGTGGTCAGTTAGCATTATCTTCAAAATTTGCAGGATGAGGCATTGTTGAGGAGTTAATATTAATATAGCAGACCCTTTTTACTATACAGTTAGCATCGATATGAAGTGTTTTCAGCTACATTATGTAACTTGTACGTGAGGCTGCCCGAATCAGATCTAGGGAACAGGTGGGAGGCCAGCTAAGGGAGGTAGTCTCACATAGCTTGGGCTTTGCAGCAGTGGCTGTACAATTATCATTGGCGGAAAGCAAACCTTTTAACCTTCATTTTTATTTTTAGTAAGGAGCCATTAAAACTTTAACTGGCATGAGGATGCCATTGAATGGAGCGCTGCCCATGCTTGCACAGATCTCTGCTTTCCTTGGTCAGAGACTGACATAGGAGCCAACAGTATAGCTCAGGCATTGGTCTCAAACTGGTAACTGTTATATAACAATGCCTTTCATACATCTCTCAGTTCTGGTTACTGTAGCTTCCAAAGGCTGTAAAAAGTGTGCTAGTGTGCAAAGGTGCTGTGCAATGGTAGATCCAAGTGTGCAGGTGTCCCTCTTATATCAGATTGTTGGTCCAAATGCTAAATCTGTTTTGGCAGAAGTCATGGTGGAGTTGTGAGGATGACTAGCTCTCTGGCAGTGGTACTGTAATTCCAAAGACTCTGGATGAGAATTTCCTGGGAGCTGCTCCCGCCCCATTGATGTAGCTTCAACAGAAGTGTGTCAGAAACCCCGTTTACACGCGTAAACGAGATTTTCACTATACTTCTGGTGAAGTTACGGTGGCGAGGAAATTCCCAGCTCCTCCCAAACCCACGACCTCTGCCTGCCACCTAGAAGGACGAGGGCAGCAGATGTATGGGAACCTCCAAGTTCCCCCTCCTCCCCACCCCCAAACTGACACACCATCGCAGTTCCTTCATCATCGCTGGGTCAAAATCCTGGAACTCCCTACCTAACAGCACTGTGGGAGTACCTTCGCCACACGGACTGCAGCGGCTCAAGAAGAAGGTTCACCACCACCTTCTCAAGACAAATAGGGTTGGGCAATAAATGCCGGCCTTGCCCCTGATGCCCATATCCCAAGAATGAATAATAATAAAAAAACCTTTTACACTTTAAAAAAATACTCAAATATTGATTTTGCTTGTCAGCAGTATAAAACAAGCATTACAATCTCCAAAATATCATTTTCTGCTGAGTCAGATCTTATAATCATATTTGGGAATAACAAAATAAAGAAGACAATGGGTAGTCGAAATCTGGAATTCTCCCGCACCTCCCCCCCGCCTCTCCCCAACCCAACTCCAAAAGGCTATGGATGCAGGGACAATTGGAGCTTCTTGTTAGGTAAGGGTTTCAAGGGATATGGAGCTAAAGCGGTTAAAGGTGCAGATCAGCTATGATCTAATTGAATGGCAAAGCAGGCTCAAGGGGCTAACTGACCTACTCCTGTTCCTATGTTTCTCCAATAAGAAGGGAAAACTGCAAATGCTGGAAATCAGAAATAAAAACAGAAAATGCTGGAAATACAGATTAGGTCAGTCAACATCTGTAAAGAGAAAAGACAGGCTATGATGTTTTGGGTATGAACTTTTCATCAGAACTCAGCCAAATGACTTTTTTACCTTTTAAAAGATAAGTACATTTTACTCTTTCAAATATTAAATATTAAAACATTTATTCTTTTAGTGACTAGGTGATTTATATTTTAGTGACTAGGTGATTTATATTTTAGTCCATTGTCTTTACTTGGTGTTTTATTGGCATTAATGATGTTGCTTATAGTTTTTACGAGAACTGCAGTGAGCACGTGAATGGGATTATCTTTTGAGCTTTTTCCTATAGTGTTTGGCTAAACGTTGGTCTGCAATTGTGCTGGGCCTCTTGTCGGCAAATTTAGCAGAAGCACTTTTGGACCCAGTAGCCTGACACATTTTCCCTTTGAACAGATCACCATAGAAAATAGGACTCTGCCCCCAAACCCTTAGAAACCTAAAACAGACTTTGAAAATCAGTTTATTTATAACAATCTTCACCTCAGCATTCCTCTGGTTAGCATGAAGATGTTTATTAAATATGCTGTTTTGAGTTGCTGATGGCAGTTCGAAATAATGGGAAAGACATGTTTGTGCATTGCCTTAACTTGACGTGCCTTGATGAAGTAGTGCGAGGGCACTTAATTCTCACATTTGTGAAAAATGTTAGAATCATAGAATCATACAGCACAGAAGGAGACCATTCAGCCCATCGTGCCTGTGCCAGGTCTTTGAAAGAGCTATCCAATTAGTCCTGCTGGTTAGGCCACAACTGGAGTATTGTGTCCAGTTCTGGTCAACACACTTTAGGAAGGATGTGAAGGCCCTTGAGAGGGTGCAGAGGAGATTTACCAGAATGGTTCTGGGAATAGGGGATCATAGCTACAAGGATAGGTTGGAGAAGCTGGATTTGTTTTCATTAGAGCAACGGAGGTAGCGGGGTGATTTGATAGAGGTGTACAAGATTATGATGGGTTTGGATAGGCTAAACGGGAAAAGGCTGTTCCCACTAGTTGATGGTACAAGGACTAGGGGACACAGATTTAAGGTTTTGGGGAAAAGATACAGGGGGGATGTGAGGAAAATCTTTTTTATGCGCGAGTGGTGATGACCTGAAATTCGCTGCCGACGGAAGCGGTGGAAGCAGAAACACTCAACGTTTTCAAGGGGAGACTGGATAGGCACTTGAGGGAAATAAACTCGCAGGGCTACGGGAATAGAGCGGGGGAATGAAACTGACTGGATTGTTCTACAGAGAGCGCATGGACTTGATGGGCCGAATGGCCTCCTTCTGTGCCGTTGTGACTCTATGGGGGTGATTTTGCCAATAGGGGCACGTTGGAGGCGGGACTGCTGCTTGTCGGGTTTTAGTCCTGCCTCCATCGACTTGTGGCCAACCCACGCTATTTTCCCTTGATTGATTTTTAAGCCCACCCAGTGGGCTTAGCAGGCCAATTAAGGGGAAGCCAGTTACAGAGAACGTCAGCATATGATGTTTCAACTGTCAAAAATTTTTGACAGATGAATTGTCATCGTTTGACAGCTTTGAGAAGCCGTCAAACACTGACATTCTCTGTTGTTTGGTGAGTTCTTGTACTCAAGGCTCACCAAACATATTTTGTGAGCAGAAAGCAGATGGCTGTTGCATCGGAGAATGCAGCAACCATCTGTCATCCCTGCCATTGAGATGCCGGAGCCTCCGTATCCCCAACGATTGAAGCCTGCAGGAAGAAACAAACGTAAGGAAACTTTTTCTATCACTTTTCACTCACCTCACATATTTACCTCTCCACACTTGCACCCATCACTCACCTCCACAGCGCACTTTTGGATCCCTCCGACCCCCGCAGACCCACTGCTCGCCTCACTGACCCTGGCTGGGTTTCCCGACGTCGGGAACCCCGCACCTCTGCTGGAAAAATGGGGATAATCCTCTTAACTGCCTGTTAACTACCTGTTAACAGGCAGTTAAGTGGCTGTAATCCCCTTCCTGTCTCCAGGAGATGGGACCCGGCGCGGGTCGAGTACCTGCTTCCTGGGAAGATGGCACGGAGGCGGGTTTGGGCGGGATGGGTACCCGTCCCAGATTCTGCCATTTTCCCGGCAGTCCCACCTCCCCAGGGCTGGCAAAATCACCCCCAAAACTCTGACTTCCCTGCTCTTTCCCCATCCCCCTGCAAATTTTTCCTTTACAAGTATATATCCAATCCCCTTTTGGAAGTTACCATTGAATCTGCTTCTACTACTAAATACTGTTGATACAAAGCTATATTTACTCCTCTGGGTCAAAAAAAAACCCTTTTTAATATCTAGCCCCTTTTGTGGATTACCGACTAAAAATATTTTTCAAATAAATTTTCAGCCAATTAAAGATTTTTGAACCGCAGTATGAAAATTATAGTATATTTTTACTCAGTTTATCAGCAAGTATTCAAATAACTCTTCACCAGTGGCTGCTCTCAGCACGATAGTGAATATTGATCTTAATCTTGCTGACATAAGGTTCCCTTCTAAAGAAAAGAATGTTCTCGTCATAAGTAAATGTTTAATGAGTCTTTTATACTTTTAGTAAGTACGGTTGACCACTCCATCCTCCTCCAATGCCTCTCCACCATCGTCCAGCTGGGTGAGACTGCACTCGCCTGGTTCCATTCTTATCTATCTAATTGTAACCAGAGAATCACCTGCAATGGCTTCTCTTCCGACTCCCGCATCGTTACCTCTGGGGTCCCCTAAGGTTCTATCCTCGGCCCCCTCATATTTCTCATCTACGTGTTGCCCCGTGGCGATATCATCCGAAAGCACAGCGTCAGTTTCCACATGTGTGCTGACGACACCTAGCTCTACCTCAGCACCACTTCCCTCGACCGCTCCATGGTCTCTAAATTGACACACTGCTTGTCCGACAACCAGTTCTGGATGAGCAGAAATTTTCTCCAATTAAATATTGGGAAGACCGAAGCCATTGTCTTCGGTCCCCGCCACAAATTCCATTCCCTAGACTCCATCCCTCTCCCTAACATCTGTCTGAGGCTGAACCACACTGTTTGCAACTTTGGTGTCATATTTGACCCTGAAATGAGCTTCCGACCACATATTCATGGCATAACTAACACCGCCTATTTCCACCTCCATAACATTGCCCATCTGCTCCCCTGCCTCAGCTCATCTGCTGCTGAAACCCTCATCCATGCCTTTGTTACCTCTAGACTTGACTATTGCAATGCACTCCTGGCTGGACTCCCACATTCTACCCTATGTAAACTTGAGGTCATCCAAAACTCGGCTGCCCATGCCCTAACTCGCAGCAAGTCCTGTTCATCCATCACCGCTGTGCTCACTGACCTACATTGGCTCCCAGTTAAGCAACGCCTTGATTTCAAAATTCTCATCCTTGTTTTCAAATCCCTCCATAGCCTTGCCCCTCTCTATCTCTGTAATCTCCTTCAGCCCCACAACCCCCTGAGATATCTGCGCTCCTCAAATTCTGCCCTCTTGAGCATCTCTGTTAATAATCACTCAACCACTGGTGGCTGTGCCTTCTATTGCCTCATGTAAGAAGTCACACAACACCAGGTTATAGTCCAACAGTTTTATTTGAAATCACAAGCTTTCGGAGCGCTGCTCCTTTGTCAGGTGAAGTGGAGAGATGCATAAAGACACAGCTTATATAGTCAGAGAATAATGCCAGATGATTACAGGTAATCTTTCTAACTGCCATTTGTCACACCTCGGCAGAGAGATAATCACAGCGATCAAAGGTGTGAATGGTGTCCAAACAGGTTAGTCAGGAAGCTCTGGAATTCCCTCTCTAAACCTCTCCGCCTCCCTACCTCGCTTTCCTCCTTTAAGATGCTCCTTAAAACCTACCTCTTTGACCAAGCTTTTGGCCATCTGCCCTAATTTCTTATGTGGCTCGGTGTCAACTTTTTGTCCTATAACACTCCTGTGAAGTGCCTTGGGATGTTTTACTATGTTAAAGGCGCTATATAAATATAAATTGCTGTTGTTGTTGTTCGTCTTGTTGTTCCAATCTGAAATGAGCAATTTCAAATTTGATATATGTGTCTACAAGCTCGATGTCATGGAATGATAGAATCATACAACTCAACAAGAGGCCATTCAGCCCATCATGCCAGTGCTGGTTCTTTGAAAGAGCTATCTAATTAGCCCCACTCCTTCTGCTCTGTCCCCATCTCCCTGCAAATTTTTCCTTTTCAAGTATATATCCAGTTCCCTTTTGAAAGTTACTATTGAATCTGCCTCCAGCAGCCTATCAAGGCAATGCATTCCAGATCATAACATCTCGCTGCATTAAAAATTTCTCCTCTAAATTCTAATTTGCTAATTATCTTAAAACTGTGTCCTCTGGTTACTGATCTCCTGCCAGTGGAAACAGTTTCTCTTTATTTACTCTTATGAGGGGTTTTGATAGAGTAAACATTTTGCACAAACATTTTTTTTGTTTCGAAAGATAAAACAACCAGGAAAGCCATAAACCATTTTGTCATACTGACATCTCAATGTGACGTACACCAAAACATCATAGGATAACTCGCTTTTGGTCACCTGCCCTAATTTATCCTTATGTGGCTCGGTGTCAAATGTTTTGTCTTACAATACTCCTGGGCAGCGCTTTGGGACATTTTACTACATTAAAGGCACTATATAAATACAAGTTGTTGGTAAATTCTGGGAATCCCACACGGTCACCAGACCTCACAAAAAATTGCCGTTGTGTTTGTTAAGGTGAAACTAGATAAGTTTATGAGTGAGAAAGGAATAGAACGATATGCTGATAGGTGAGATGAAGTAAGGTGCGAGGAGGCTCGTGTCGAGTATAAACACCAGCATAAACCTGTTGGGCTGAATGGCCTATTCCTCTGCTGTAAAATTCTATGTAAAATAACTAAGTTTTGCGAAACACATTTTCATGAAGACAGTGCTTTTTTTTTAAGAGAATGGAATTATACTTGTCACAATATTACAGTTGGGGAAAGATTGACAGCCAATTATCTCTACAGACATATTCTCTAGTATTTATTACAGCATTTCAAACATTCCTTTCTTTCATCAGAGACAGGCATTGCCTGTAACAGGACCTGGGACGGATGGCTGTGCTGGGAGGATACTCCTCCGGGGACAGTGGCTGTCCAGCATTGCCCAGACTATTTCCAAGACTTCGATCCATCAGGTATGGATACTATTGCTTCATCATTCTTAGCTGCAGTAATCGCCATCCAAACTTTCACCAATCTTCAGGCTCAAAGACTCCTTACCTCCGCTAGCCTTAGCTGATCTTGGCGACAGCTGCACCTTATATTTCCCTTTCTAACTTATCCCTAGTGTGTGGCAAGCATGAACATGGGAAATTCGGAGCTGAAACATATTGGCCCTTATTTAAATATATTGAAATTGGTGTGTGGATCAAGGGAAAGGCCAAATCATAAGAACATAAGAATCAGGAGCAGGAGTAGGCCATATGGCCCTACGAGCCTGCTCCACCATTCAATAAGATTATGGCTGATCTTCAACCTCAACTCCACTTTCCTGCCCAATCTCCATATCCCTTGATTCCCCTAGAATCCAAAAATCTATCTATCTCAGCCTTGAATATACTCCTGATGTGGAGATGCCGGTGTTGGACTGGGGTGGACAAATGTAAGAAGTCACACAACACCAGGATATAGTCCAACAAGGATTTCAAATAAAGCTGTTGGACTATAACCTGGTGTTGTGTGACTTCTTACATTTGAATATACTCAAAGAGTCAGCATCCACAGCTCCTTGGGGCACGGAATTCCAAAGATTTACAACCCTCTGAGTGAAGAAATTCCTCCTCATCTCAATCTTAAATGGCCGACCTTTATCCTGAGACTATGCCCCCTAGTTCTAGACTCTCCAGCCAGGAGAAACAACCTCTCAGCATCTACCTCAATCCCCCTCAGAATCTTATATGTTTCAATGTTTGGCAATCCAGGCGGATCAATTTTGGGTCAGCAAACTGGTGGAAGTGGCTTCTGCCCCAATTTGCTGGCCAGAAAATTGAGTTGCCCAATTTATTAGTGGGATGCCCTTCCAACTTGAGAGGACACTTTTTGTCTCACACTGTCCACAACGTTCTCCAGGGGCACATCTGTGAAGTGGTCTTTTCAGGATCTCGTCGCTCCCTGCATGTTTGGCCAAATTTGAATACTCCACAGCTGCATTGCTGACCTAAAGTTTAATTATAATCCCTAATTTTGTGATGTAGCAAAAATTGAGTATGCACATGCCTGTGGCACAGGCCACCTGCGGTTGTGGCATGAGGTCAGGGCTGCGCAGAATTTTGCAATATTAGGCCCACCTCGACATTCCCTTAGACTCCCTTGCACATGGGAAACTCAGGCCAGGAGTCAGGCCAGTAAGCTGACTGGCCCCCAATCACAAAATTCGACAAGCTGCACTCAATCCAGGAGGCTTACAGCTTCCCAACTCTTCCCGCCACCACAGTTGTTTCTACCACTTGGATATCACTTTATCATAGTCATAACACACCTAACCTGAGTAAACTTGTGTCTCTCTGTCAAGTAAACATTAATTTAAATACAAGTTGTTGTTGGCCTGTATTTTCTGATCCCTATGGGTGTGTACGAGGTGTGTATACACCCGTAGGGAGCTCGCAAGTGCCGGTTTCAGGCATGCGAAGCGCATGCGCTGAAAACCGGCATTTCCGATCTGTCGCACGCCTGCCCTGGAGAAGTGTCTCCGCGGGCGGAGTGATCCACTTTCTGCAGAACCTCCGCCTGCTGAAAACCCTTAGAAATCTTATGCCTGGTAAAAGCAGGCGTAAGGCTTGCTTTTACCAGCATAAGAGTTTAAAAAGAGTTTAAACATTTTTTCACTCATTTATAATTTAAAAATACTTTTAAAAAGGTAAGTTTATTTTTAGCCCCATAAAAAACTTTAATTATTATTTTCAAAAAAATTATTTTTGTTTAAAATATTTAATTTAATGTCATTTTAACTCATTTTAAAAACATGATGGTTTTTAAAAAATGTATTTAATGTTGTAGTGTCTTTTTTCAATGATCCCCATTCATACTTTTGACAGGTCTACCTGTCAAAAGTATGAAGGGGAATTCCCTTCTCCCATTGGCTCGCCTGGCCCACGTGATCCCAGGGACACTTGCAAACCGCTTGCGCCCCTGGGATACCTGGGCCTCTGCGCGCGCGCGCGCACCCGGAGAGGCCCAGGATCGGAAATGGCTGGACCTCGGGAGCTCTCAGATAAGGGCATAGATTTTTTTTTGATAGGAGGCATCCTCAGGCAGGAAGTCCCCTATCAGAAATTACGGGCCGTTGTTGTTGTACAATGTAGAATCAGTATGCTAAAAGCAAATGAAACCCTTTAGTGAGCACATATCTTTTAGAGCTGTGTGGTGTACAGAATATTTGCACTGCCTGCCTCCATGACCTCTCCTCCTCCCTATCTCTGTAACCTCCTCCAGCCCGACAACCCTTTGAGATCTCTGCGCTCCTCCAATTTTGGCCTCTTGCGCATCCCCGATTTTCATCACTCCACCACATGCCTTCAGCTGTCTATGCCCTAAGCTCTGGAATTCCCTCCCTAAACCTCTCCACCTCTCTACCTCTTTCTCCTCCTTTAAGTCGTTCCTTAAACCTGCCTCTTTGACCAAGCTTTTGGTCACCTGTTCTAAATCTTTATTTTGCTCAGTGTCAAATTTTGTTTGATAATGCTCACGTGAAGTGCCTTGGGATGTTTTTACTATGTTAGCGGCGTTATATAAATGCAAGATGTTGTTGTTTTTGCCCTCATTTCACATAAAGTACCTGAAATCAAATGCATTTTTCCTGTTATTAAATACCTCATTGTAGGCCTGAATAATTTATATGTATATACATCCAGGTTCAATTGCCACCTTAGTCTGCTACAAGGTATTTTTGCACATTGCATTGAAACTGGAGGAGCAAGGAAACGTGCACCATAGGAAGTGATCCAATTTCTTGAATATTTCAATGCACAAACAGTGCTATGCTGACAAATCTCATCCTGAATACTTACAGGCATAGCTATTGCGGCAATGATTAATGTCAATCCCATGACTGTAGAACTGGTGCATTGCCTGTCTTACTCTCACTGGGCGAGTACATTCTATTAACATTAAAGGAGATAGCATTTATGAATTCTCGCCACAATTCCAATTCAAACTCATCCCCAAAAAGAGGAACACACTTTTTTGTTATTTTGAATGATACTCAAATCAATACAAAATGATCAGGAATGCAATTTCCAAATCTGTGTTGACTTTTGAGAAGATGGGGCACAGTACTGTATATTAGTTAGTGCGATGGATTCTGCTTACTGTAGTAAGGCCAAAATTCCTTTTTAGGTTAAATATCATTATTATGAAACTAAAGGAGAATGGGAAGATAGTCCTAATGTCTTTCATTTGCAACAAAGTAACTCTCAGGTCTTTGCATTCAACACTGCTATACTATAGCCTTGAGCGTAGTTATAAATTCAGATTGAATCCATGACTAACATCAAATTCAAAATGCTACTAAATGGTTATGATGAGTGTTTTATCCTGAGTCTCATGTACATACAGTGATAGCATTCTTGAAGATTTATCCGAGAAAAGGAAATCCTACACATTGATCGTGGTTCTTTTATTTAAGTATATTTTGCTAGTTATCTGCGTTGTTAGACTTCATCTTGATTAGTGCACAGTTCTTTTAATATTACAGCAAAACCTGTGTAATGGTGAACATTCTGCAATGTGGCAGAAAATGTAACATGATAAAAATTGGAAGGCAGTGTTGAATTGCCTCCACATGCACTGATTTCACTCCTAATGAGTAACATTAAATAGGTCTCTAACAGAGAGAGTAATGCAACCCAGAATCTTCAGTTGGCATGAGATGAACTTGCAGTAGTCTAGGGCAGAGAAAAACATTGCATTATTGGGCTTGCATTAAACCGGATGACCATGCCATTCCTGATTTATGTAAGGAGCGCAATTTGGGCTTGATAGCGATTTGAGTACTAGAATAGTGCCATGAGTTTGCTTATAATTGTGGTGTTTATTGTAATTGCATTGTATTACTGGTGCTCCTCGTAACAGTATATTTCAGTTGCCAACAAGAAATCATTTTTAATGGATAATTAATGGAGGTTCTTCTGGGTCAATGGGATATACTGCAGCTGGAAAGAATAAATGTGGATGTGGGGGCATCCCGGTGGCATAGTGGTTAGCACTGTTGCCTCACAGCGCCAGGGACCCGGGTTCAAATCCGGCCTTGGGTGACTGTGTGGAGTTTGCACATTCTCCCCGTGTTTGCGTGGGTTTCCTCCGGGTGCTCCGGTTCCTCCCACAGTCCAAAGATGTGCGGGTTAGGTTGATTGGCCATGATAAAAATTGGCCCTTAGTGTTAGGGGGGATTAAATACGTGGGGTTACGGGGTTACGGGGATAGGGCTTGGGTGGGATGGCTGTCGGTGTAGGGACTGGGTGCTAGGGTTTGGATGATCAGCCATGATCTCGTTGAATGGCGGAGCAGGCTCGAAGGGCCGAATGGCCTGCTCCTATGTTTCTATGTAACTTATTTTTACAAGACATAAGTTGATTGTAGCAAACTGTACATGCACATTATGCCTGTGAACAATCCCTCATGATGCAGTGTTGCATGCTGATTAAAACTAGTTCCCAGCTCTCCATCCTGGTAGAATTCTATTTACATTCAATGTAACCCTGCGGAAAGTTTTGGTCTGATCCTTCTTATTTTATTGGGAGATATTTATTCTGTTTGTTTCTCATATAGAAAAAGCTATAAAGATTTGTGATGAAAGTGGAAAATGGTTTCGACACCCAGTGAGTAACAGAACATGGACAAACTACACTCAGTGTAATGCACATACAAAGGAAAAACTAAAGGTATAATTTCTAGCTGCAATTTGTTACTTTGTAAAGGAACAACGAGAGAATAAGTATCAGCTGATCTTATGCCTAACCAATAATCAATCATTTCAAATTCTTCTTTCTCCTCCAAAATAGACAGCAATGAACTTATTGTACTTGGCTGTGATTGGGCATGGACTGTCAGTGGCTTCATTGCTGATTTCTCTTGGCATATTCTTTTATTTCAAGTAAGTATTGTACAGTTAGTTCATGCTACTGCTTTATACGGATATTGAGGTTGAAGTCAGAACACACAATCATATGATGTATTTAAATGACAGAATCTGTTTAAGTAGCCAACTATTCTATACACTGATGAAGCACAGGGTCGGCTAGTGTTGTGATACTGGTGTATTCAAATATAAAACTATTTTTATGTAGCATAAAATCCAGTGTATGTCATTTTCCTATTTTACAGTTATTTAAGAAGCAACCTTATGTGCAATGCAGGTTAGTTTCGAGTAGAAACAAAAAAAAGTTTTCAGACAATGACTTAGATCCTTTAGTGGTCCACAGCATTGAAGCGAAGAGGCGCAATCACAGCACTGTAAATGCTTGATTCTGCAAAATTCTGCTTGAAGCCTCATTATTGCAGACTCTGTTATTGCAAACGGCCATTGTAACAAGCTTTTACCCTGGTCCTAGAAACTAAATATTAGTAATGTTTAGAATATTAGCCCTTAATCTATGATTATACGACTTATATATCAACATTGACAATGATTAATACTACTGCACGAAAAGGTTGCCAGTTTGTACTTTCATGGTCCCGACAGAACGGTTTACTGTTAAGATCTGTAAGGACTCTGAATTGCTGTATAAGACCTGCAAGGAGTCAGAAGTGCTGCAGTACATCTTTAATTGTCAGCTACATTAAGTGACTCATAAATTATGTCAGAGTTACTTGACAACAGTGCTGCAGTCAGTCCCACAGAAGACATGGGAATATAAACTAAAATATGAAACATCTGGCTGAGTTTACATGGGTATCATTAAAGATAAGCACCGAGAGTGTTAGGACCTTGCACTAGTCACTAATTTAAAAAATATATATGGGAAAAGACGACAGACCAAGGCCCCACATTTATTTTTTTAATAATCTCATCTCAATGAAGGATCAGAGGTCATTATTCACTCCCATTGAAAACAATGATGTTGTTTATCTTAGATTTATCTGGGGACACCATTTCCTTAAAGTAGATTTACAGAGGAAGCGTAGCAGAAAGTAATTTGTAAAATTCTGACAGTCAGTTATGAAACTGATTTGTTTTCTGTTGTATGCTGAGTAGAAACGAAAAAAGTTTTCAGACAATGACTTAGATCCTTTAGTGGTCCACAGCGTTGAAGGGAAGAGGCGCAATTACAGCACTATAAATGCTTGCTGCTGCAAAATTCTGTTAATAACCTCATTATTACAGCCTCTGTTATTGCAAATGGCCATTGTAGCAAACATTTACCCTGGTCCTAGGTGACCATTTTATAGCTATTAAATGAGCTTAACCCTCAATAAGGTGAGGCCTGTGAGTTTGACTAATAGAGCTTGACTTAATATATTTTTACTGTTAATAATTTTGCTCCAGTCTTTAAACTGTGTTTTATGCACAATACACAGAGTGCCATATCAATATAAAATATTGGCTGGAGGTGATTGTAGAAGGAGGTAGAGACAAGGTCATGGAGGGATTTAAAGATGAGGACACAAATATTGAATTCCGTGCACGAGGGGAAAGGAACCAATGAAGATTGATGAAGGGAGTAGTAAACTAGGAAGAATCTAGAACATGGGGTTACAGTCTCAGAATAAGGGGTCGGCCATTTAGGACTGAGATGAGGAGAAATGTCTTCACTCAAAGAGTTGTGAATCTTTGGAATTCTCCACCCCAGAGAGCTGTGGAGGCTCAGTTGTTGAGTATATTCAAGACAGAGGTCGATAATTTTTTGGGAATTAAGGGGATAGTGCGGGAAGGTGGAGTTGAGGTAGAAGATCAGCTATGATCTTGTTGAATGGTGGAGCAGGCTCGAAGGGCCAAATGGCCTACTCCAGTTCCTTATGTTTCTTATTTCTTATGTAATTATGTTCTTATGTAATGGGGAGCAGGATTTAGTGTGGGATAGGATGTAGGTGTAGGGTTTTGGATGAGTTGGAGTTTCTATATAGTGGCGAAGTCAAGGCTGAAGGTGACAAAGGTATGGATAAATGTTTCAGCAACACTGGGGCATGGTTAGGCCAGAGGCAGGAGGTATCGGGGAAGTGGCAATAAGTGACCTGGGTGATGGATAGGACACAGGGTTGACCTTCAGCTCAGGGTAAAACACAACACTGAGGCTGCATACCAATGGATTCAACTGGGACAGGGGATGCAATCAGAGGTTAGGGTATGGTGTTCTGGGTGGATTTGAAAAGGATAGTTTGGTCCTTTTGATGTTAAAATCAACATAGGCTAGATTGTAGGAGCTGTCGGATATATGTAGGTTGTTGTTAGCCTGAATGCAATATGAACAATTTAATTTTAATGTCAACATTCATAGAACAATAACACTGTTTCAGATGAGTTCTTTAATACCAAAGATAAAGCAATTTATTTCCTTTCTTTTATAGGAGTTTAAGTTGCCAGAGGATAACGCTTCATAAAAATCTATTTTTCTCATTTGTTTGTAACTCCATCATCACTATCATCTGGCTAACAGTCGTGGCAAATAATCAGAAACTTGTTGCAAGTAATCCAGTGAGTATTCATCTGATAATTGCTGTGAACTACAGTAGCGCCTGGTGTGGAGGTGAATTTAACACTTGGGAGAAAGGGACACCCAACAAAGTGCTTATGTGGAACGCTCACTTCCTTAAGCTTTTCAACAAGGCATTTGTGCCTAAGGGGAAGACTAAAGGGTTGATTTTCTGGAGATTGATGCCATTGGGCAGGTGGTAGGCCGTACAGTTTTCATGGTTGGACCACGTTCCCACACTATCGGCAAGCCGTTCACATATTTTGTGCCGCTCACTGATTGGTGAGGGACAGAGATCCAGGTAGCATTGTGGAGTCTGTCTGCTGCAGGTAGGTAAATGGTAGGAGGGGGAGGTAATTCTGGGGGAGGACCGCAGAGTGTCGTGCATTGCGGGGAATGATTTTTGTGAGGCCAGGAGGAGCATTAATGCTGATTTCCTCCCCCCCCCACACAAAAATAATTTACAAATATTAACCTTACCAGTCCACAATTGTCGAATCTCATGACCGTGATTGATCACTGGTACAATTTCTATGATGAAAAATAACTGTTTAAAAAAAAAATGTTCTCTGGTCCCTGAAGATAATTGAAGGAAAGCTCCAGGATATTAATCTAATATTATAATCTACACAACTAACCAGTTGTATTCCACAGATATTATTCCCTACCACTAATGGAATGGAAGTAGTAGATGATTTGATATCTGTATGTATCCCTACAACTTTCAGTCAATTTTTAACTAGATAAAGCAATTAATTCAATATACTACTAACTACTTTTGATGCAAACCTATATTTACTCCTCTGGGTCAAAAAAAACCCATTTTAATATCTAGCCCCTTTTGAGGATTGCCGACTAAAATATTTTTCAAATAAATTTTCAGCCAATTAAAGATTTTTTTAACTACAGTATGAAAATTATTGTATATTTTTACTCAGTTTATCAGCAAGTATTCAAATAACTCTTCACCAGTGGCTGCTCTCAGCACAATAGTGAATATTGATCTTAATCTTGCTGACATAAGGTTCCCTTCTAAAGAAAAGAATGTTCTCGTCATAAGTAAATGTTTAATGAGTCTTTTATACTTTTAGTAAGTATGGTTGACCACTCCATCCTCCTCCAACGCCTCTCCACCATCGTCCAGCTGGGTGGGACTGCACTCGCCTGGTTCCATTCTTATCTATCTAATCATAACCAGAGAATCACCTGCAATGGCTTCTCTTCCCGCTCCCGCATCGTTACCTCTGGGGTCCCCTAAGGTTCTATCCTCGGCCCCCTATCTATTTCTCATCTACATGTTGCCCCGTGGCAATATCATCCGAAAACACAGCGTCAGTATGCTGACGACAGCTAGCTCTACCTCACCACCACTTCTCTCGACCCCTCCATGGTCTCTAAATTGACACACTGCTTGTCCAACATCCAGTTCTGGATGAGCGGAAATCTTCTCCAATTAACTATTGGGACGACCGAAGCCATTGTCTTCGGTCCCCACCACAAACTCTGTTCCCTAGACATTGACTCCATCCCTCTCCCAAACATCTGTCTGAGGCTGAACCACACTGTTCGCAACCTTGCTGTCATATTTGACCCTAAAATGAGCTTCTGACCACATATCCATGGCATAACTAACACTGCCTATTTCTACCTCCGTAATATTGCCCGTTTCCTCCCCTGCCTCAGCTCATCTGCTGCTGAAAACCTCATCCATGCCTTTGTTACCTCTAGACTTGACTATTCCAATGCACTCCTGGCTGGACTCCCACATTCTACCCTACATAAACTTGAGGTCATCCAAAACTCAGCTGCCCATGCCCTAACTCGCAGCAAGTCCCGTTCACCCATCACCGCTGAGCTCGCTGACCTACATTGGCTCCCAGTTAAGCAACGCCTTGATTTCAAAATTCTCATCCTTGTTTTCAAATCCCTCCATGGCCTCGCCCCTCTCTGTCTCTGTAATCTCCTTCAGCCCCACAACCCCCTGAGATATCTGCGCTCCTCAAATTCTGCCCGCTTGAGCATCCCTGATAATAATTGCTCAACCATTGGTGGCCGTGCCTTCTATTGCCTAGATCTTAAGCTCTGGAATTCCCTTTCTAAATCTCTCCGCCTCTCTACCTCGCTTTCCTCCTTTAAGACGCTCCGTAAAACCTACCTCTTTGACCAAGCTTTTGGTCATCTGCCCTAATTTCTTATGTGGCTCGGTGTCAATTTTTTGTCCTATAACACTCCTGTGAAGTGCCTTGGGATGTTTCACTACTTTAAAGGCGCTACATAAATACAATTTGTTGTTGCTCATCTTGTTGTTCCAATCTGAAATGAGCAATTTCAAATTAGATAAATATGTCTGCAAGCTGGATGTCATGGAATGATAGAATCATACAGCACAACAAGACACCATTCAGCCCATCATGCCAGTGCTGGTTCTTTGAAAGAGCTATCTAATCAGTCCCACTCCCTCTGCTCTTTCCCCATCTCCCTGCAAATTTTTCATTTTCAAGTATATATCCAGTTCCCTTTTGAAACTATTGTACAATCAATTTTTCCATGTTTTAAGTTTGACTTGCTTTTTTTAAAACGTCTTCATATAGCACTTAAATTGCTGGTTAGAGGTCAAGATGAGTAGCAACATTTTAACTTCAGTAACTTCAGGCAAAATTGAGATTCTCTTCAATGTGATGCGTTAATTGCCAGCATGTCCAGGGAAATCTCATTTAGTGTTAGCATGTCAAATCAAGCAAAGCAAGACTGAACAAGTTGGGGCACTTTTCTCCGGAAAAGAAAAGACTGAGATGACATGATATAGATTTTATGAAGGGGTTTGATAAGGTCGACGTAGAGAAGATGTTTTCACTTGCTGATGAGGCCAGAACTATAGGCCAAAAATATAAGGTAGTCACTAATAAATCCAGTAAGGAATTCAGGAGAAACTTCTTTACCCAGAGAGTGGTGAGATGTGGCACTTGCTACCACATAGGACGAGTCAGGCGGATAGCATAGATGCATTTAAGTACATGAGGGAGAAAAGAATAGGATATGTCGATGAGTAGAAGTATGGTGGGGCGAGGCTCATGTGGAGCATAAACATCGGCATAGACTTGTTGGGTTGACTGGCCTGTTTCTGTGTTGTAAAATTCTATATATTGAATCTGCTTCCAACACCCTTTCAGGCAGTGCATTCCAGGTCAAAGCAACTCACTGAGTAAAAATATTTCTCCTCATCTCCCCTCTGGTTGCTTTGCCAATGATCTCATTATGGGTAGTTTGAGATATTTCACTCTACTGGTTATTTTTTCACTTTGGGTTGTAAGCTATGCCTGGATGAAACAACAGACTTCTCTTACAAGGGAATATCTGCTTGAACATATTTATGTTTCTTTTCATTAAAACCAATACAAACAGTTTTGTAACTGTATTTAAAAGGTTAATATTGAATCAGTAGTTCTGGCACAGTGAAATGCAAAGATAGGAAGCCAACAAATTCAAATCAAATCAAGAAGTGACTTGTTTTGATGGAGCAATTTGATTTAAAAATGTATTTGTAGTGTTACTGTTCAAAGAATATTTACTCTCTCAAAAATAATCCATTTGTTTGTGAAATGTTCTGTTGTGCAGAAGGAGAGTTCATTTCATGAGAATATGAACTTTCATATCTTTGGAGTGGGCCTGTTTTCTGTTGACACTCGTACTTTACTGTTTAATGTGAACATGGATGGATAAGGTTATATAAGCTCTTACTACTACATTTTCTTTATAGTTCTTTTAAATACCACATATTTTTCCTTTCTTTCTTACAATATAAGAAAATATTATACTCACTCCCTGTATTTCTGGTGAAACATTATTTTAAATGAGCACAAGCCACATTTATAAATTGCCATTACCATGTACTTTTCTACCATCCGTGATTAATTTCTGTCAACCTAATCAAGAATTGCTCCCATGTGTTGCTAGGCTGCACGGAAATGCAGGGAAGCAGCAGGGTAAATTTGCCTGCTGTTTGTTCAGGTCATCCTCCTTGCTTAATTGAGCTGCCCGGTTAATTGCATAACATTCACCAGTTTTGGCACTATGTAATTAACTATGACTCACTGCATTACATTGGCTAATTATAAAGCAAGAACTATTGCCTGAATAGCACTGGCTGCTTCCTATCCTACCAGCCGTCTCTGAATAAAATGGCCCGCTGCAAACTTGTTCTATATTTAGTGCTGGAGTAAAATCTGACTTTGGTTCAGATGCAGCTTGTGCACTGCCCCTGCACAGTCTTACTCAAAGTCTTATTCTTGCCCTTCGCAGGTCAGCTGTAAAGTGTCACAGTTCGTCCATTTGTACTTAATGGGCTGCAATTACTTCTGGATGTTGTGCGAAGGTATTTACCTTCACACACTGATTGTTGTTGCCGTCTTTGCTGAGAAGCAACACTTGCTGTGGTATTATCTTCTCGGATGGGGTATGTACTTTCGAATACTCAGTACTGTGAAGTGGCTCATTCAATGTCAGCCATTTTATTATACGTCAAAGGTACATGTATTTAAGTGTTTATTTGCATTGCAGGAATGTTCGTGGAGTGCATTTGCAAATTTTAATTGAGTACAAGTAGTATTAAGAAAAATCTTGCCTTTCTGAAAATGAACATTTTTAATTGATTAGATACGGGCTCACTTAATGCTAGTAACAAGCTTGAGAAGCAACAATTAAGATGATTAGCATGGGGAAGTGGTACTTTAAAATGCATGTTTTTGTTGGAAGGTGCACTGATTTCCATGTATAGGAAGCAGTACAGAGCATTGCAGAAAAAATAGAAGATGTAAAGCACAAAATTTCATGATTGCAGCATTAGAGAGTGATTGCATAATTGTCTCCACTCATGCATTGATTATTTTATCAGCCTGCCAAATCATTTAAACTGAGTTGAAAGGTTGAGTTGAAAATGTTTGGATAAAGTTAGCAGCTTGACACTACGGGGTAGATTTTCACCCTGGATGGACTTTGGCTGGCAGCTGCCCCATGGTCTTGGTGGGAGGCCCAGTCCATTTAGTAGGTCAGCACTCATTAGCATTCGAATGGCCGGCTGTGGGTGGAAAACGGACACCCCGGGGAGCCCTCCGGCTCTGAGCTACCCCAATATCGGGTAGCTCAGCCAGCCTCCGGGCTGGAAAAATGTTGGTCAGTGAGAGGAGTCGATCTTTGGAGGGGGGGGATCCCGGGATCCCGGAGTGGCAGCGGCCCAGGCTGGTTTTGTGTAGCAAAGAGGAGCTCACCTGGGAGCTTGTGAAAAGAGGGGCCCACTCACCTGTGGGACCATCTTTGGCTGGAAGGCCAGCTGATACTGGGCACACACTCTGCCCAGTACTCTCCTAAAATGGCAAATGGGATCTGATGTACATCATAGAATTTTAATTTTAAAGGGGCCTACCATCTGATTCAGGCGGGTGCTCCAGCCACCCAGTGGTAGGCCCAGGGGAAGATTGCCGTGGACACAGCGATGGCGGGAATGGGGCGGTAAATAATTCCCCACCATTTCCGGGGCAATACAGCCCTGTCTCCGATGGGCAGAAGGCCTCAAAATCCACACACTGTGTGCTATAGCATCACCTGTGACTAGCAGTCACTATGCCTGAGTTTGTCTGCTGTACCAGGAATCAAACCTAACTGGAAAACCTGAGCAACAACACAGCAAAGCCTACTTAAGCAGTCTGCATATCAAAGTGTTCATTTTTCTTATTGATATCCATGAAACATTCGATGAAATGGGTCATGAGCTGTTTCTATG
The DNA here is from genome assembly GCF_052327205.1 of Somniosus microcephalus. Classification (NCBI taxonomy): domain Eukaryota; kingdom Metazoa; phylum Chordata; class Chondrichthyes; order Squaliformes; family Somniosidae; genus Somniosus; species Somniosus microcephalus. The sequence goes on from NC_140990.1 coordinate 231,027,995, forward strand.
GAAACACTGTCATTGTATCCAGTGGCATTTCTGAAGGTTAATGAGTCAGACAGTGATCTATTAACTTTACATTATGCAAAGGAAACTGTGGTCTGCCAACTACAACCTGCACGGAACAGTATCAGCAAAAGCAACTATAGAATCATGGAATGGTTACAGCACGGAAGAAGGCCATTCGGCCCGTCCAGCCCGTGCCAGCTCTCTGCAGGAGCACTTCAGCTCGTCCCACTCCCCTGCCCTTTCCCCGTAGCCCTGCAAAATTTTTTCCTTCAGATACTTATCCAACTCCCTTTTGAAAGCCGTGATTGAATCTGCCTCCAGCACCCTTTCAGACAGTGCATTCCAGATCTTAACCACTCGCTGCATAAAAAAGTTTTTTCTTACGTCGCCTTTGGTTCATTTGCCAATCACCTTAAATCTGTGTCCTCTGGTTCTCGACCCTTCTGCCAATGGGAACTGTTTCTCTCTATCTACTCTGTCTAGACCCCTCATGATTTTGAACACCTCTATCAAATCTCCTCTCAATCTTCTCTGCTCCAAGGAGAACAACCCCAGCTTCTCCAGTCTATCAAAGTAACTGAAGTCCCTCATCCCTGGAATCATTCTTGTAAATCTTTTCTGCACCCTCTCTAAGGCCTTCACATCCTTCCTAAAGTGTGGTGCCCAGAATTGGACACAGTACTCCAGTTGGGGCCAAACTAGTGTTTTATACAGGCTCATCATCATTTCCACACTTTTGTACTCTATACCTCTATTCATGAAGCCCAGGATCCTGTAAGCCTTTTTAACTGCTTTCTCAACATGCCCTGCCACCTTCAACGATTTGTGCACACATACCCCCAGGTCTCTCTGTTCGTGCACCCCCTCCAGGATTGTACCATTTAGTTTATATGTCCTCTCCTCATTCTTTCTTCCAAAATGTATCACTTCACACTTTTCTGCGTTAAATTTCATCTGCCAAGTGTCCACCCATTTCACCAGCCTGTCTATGTCTTCTTGAAGTCTATCACTCTCTTCCTCACTATTCACAATACTTCCAAGTTTTGTGTCATCTGCAAATTTTTTAATTGTGCCCTGTACACCCACATCCAAGTCACTAATATATATCAAGAAAAGAAGTGGTCCTAGAACCGACCACTGGGGTAAACCACTGTATATCTTCCTCCAGTCCGAAAAACAACCGTTCACCACTACTCTCTGTTTCCTAGCCAATTCCGTATCCATGTTGCCACTGTCCCTTTTATTCCATGGACTTCAACTTTGCTGGCAAGCCTATTATGTGGCACTTTGTTGAACGCCTTCTGGAAGTCCATGTACACCACATCAACTGCATTACCCTCATCAACCCTTTCTGTTACCTCATCAAAGAACTCAGTCAAGTTAGTTAAACACAATTTGCCTTTAACAAATACTGGCTTTCCTTATTTAATCCACACTTGTCCAAGTGACTGTTAATTTTGTCCCTGATTACAGTTTCTAAAAGCTTTCCCACTACCGAGGTCAAACTGACTGGCCTGTAGTGGCTGGGTTTATCTTTACATCCTTTTTTGAACAATGGTGTAACATTTGCAATTCTCCAGTCCTCTGACACCATCCCCATATCTAAGGAGGATTGGAATATTATGGCCAGTACCTCTGCGATTTTCTCCCTCAATTCCCTCAGCATCCTATCATGCATCCCATCCACTCCTGGTGACTTACCTACTTTAAGTGCAGCCAGCTTTTCTAATACCTCCACTTTATCAACTTTTATCCTATCAAGTATCTCCTCTACCTCCTCCATTACTATGTCTATGGCAGCATCCTTTTCCTTGGTGAAGACAGATGCAAAGTACTCGTTTAGTACCTCAGCCATACCTTCTGCCTCCATGCATAGGTCTCCTTTTTGGTCCTGAATCATCGCCACCCCTCCTCTTACTATTTATTTGCCTCTGAAGACTTTTGGATTACCTTTTATGTTGGCTGCCATTCTATTCTCATGCGCTCTCTCTGCCCCTCTTATTTTCTTTTTCACTTCTCCTTTGACCTTTCTATATATAGCTTGATTCTCAGATGTATTTGCAACCTGACATCTGTCATATGCGCTCTTTTTCTGCTTCATCATATTCTCTATCTCTTTCATCATCCAGGGAGCCCTAACTTTAGTTGCCCTACCTTTCCCCCTAGTGGAAATGTATCTCAACTGTACCTGAACTATTTCCTCTTTAAAGGCAGCTCATTGTTCCATTACAGTTTTGCCTGCCAATCTTTGATTCCAGTTTGCCCAGGCCATATCCGTTCTTATCCCACTGAAATTGGCCTTCCCCCAGTTAAACATTTTGGGGGAGAAATTAAGCCGCGCCCCCTTTGGGGTGCTAACTTCGCCGGGGTGCTACTTTTAGTGCCCCGAAAAAATTAGCACCCCCGAGGTCGATTTTCCCAGGTAGTGTCCCGAGAGGGAGGAGAGGCGCTAATGGAAGTGCCCCGCATCCCTCTTGGGGCGCTGCGAGGCAATATTGTGACACTACATCGCACCGCGGTACTGCAGGCCTTCCTCCCCTTATTAAAGGGGAGGGGCCTGGCACAGCACGTCCCGGTGCCCAGCTGGGCCACCAGAGATCGGGAGTGCCGGCAAACGAGCCCGGCACTCAAGTGAGTGCTGGGCTCACGGAGAGCAGCCGGCACCCCCGTGGGGGTGCTTCACGGGGGCCGGGGACAGCAATGGGAGCAGGTGCTGGCAGGCGGGCAGGTGCTGGCAGGCAGCCAGCAACAAAAATGGCCGCCCGCCACCTCCCCTTTAACTAGTGCCGCCCCGACTGCAAGTAGGCCCATCCTGACCCCCCTGACATAGCGTCCGGCGGTAAGTCAGGGGGCGCTACTGAAGATCGCGGCTGGGGCGTGAGCAGGGCGCTGCGCATGCCGATGACGTCATCGCCAGTGCATAGCACCGCTGGGTGCTAACGGTTACCGCCGCTGTGAACCTGCCGCTGAATTTCACAGCACCCGGGCGCTAGTTGCTTTGCACCCCGTTAATGCCCTAAGAGGGTTCAAAGCAATTGAATTTTCCCCCCTTTTACTCTAGGTTGCTCCCTGTTCTTTTCCATAGCTAATCTAAACCTTATGATACTATGATCACTGTTCCCTAAATATTCACCTACTGTCACTTGCTCCACTTGACCTACCTCATTCCCCAGAACCAGATCCCGCAATGGCTCTCCCTCGTCGGGCCGGAAACATACAGATCAAGAAAGTTCTCCTGAACACACTTCAGAAATTCTTCCCCTTCTCCGCCCTTATCACTATTATGATCCCAGTCTATATTAGGAAAGTTGAAGTCCCTCATTATTACTACTCTATAGTTCTTGCTCCTCTCTGTAATTTCTCTGCAAATCTGCTCCTCCATATCTTTCCCACTATTTGGTAGTCTATAGAATACACCTAGTTGTGTAATAGCACCTCTATTATTTCTTAACTCTGGCCATATAGATTCTGTCCTTGACCCCTCCAGGACATCCTCCCTCTCCAGCACTGTAACATTCTCCTTGACCAATACTGCCATACCACCTCCTATCTTTCCCGAACACTTTATAACCAGGAATATTTAATACACAATCCTGCCCTTTTTTGAGCCAGATCGCCGTCATTGCCACAACATCATATTCCCATGTGGCTATTTGTGCCTGCAGCTCACTTACCTTGTTTACTACGCTTCGTGCGTTCACATACATACACTGTAAACCTATCTTAGACCATCCTGTATTCTCTCTTAGTTTGACTCCACTAATACCTTACTATTTCTTACTTTAGTGCTCTTTGCCTTTCCCAATCCTTTGAGCACTTTATTTCTCCTTTCTAATGTTACATCCTGGTGCCCATCCCCCTGCCAAATTAGTTTAAACCATCCCCAACAGCACTGGCAAACCTCCCCGCGAGGATATTGGTTCCAGCCCTATTGAGGTGCAACCCGTCTGGCTTGTACAGGTCTCACTTCCCCCAGAACTGGTTCCAATGCCTCAGGAATCTAAAGCCCTCCCTCCTGTACCATCTCTCCAGCCACGCATTCATCTGCGCTATCCTTCTATTTCTATACTCACTAGTGCGTGGCACCGGGATTAATCCAGAGATGACTACCTTTGAAGTCCTGCTTTTTAATCCCCGAAATCTGCCTGCAGGACATCATCCCTCTTTCTGCCTATGTCATTGGTACAAATATGGACCACGGCTTCTGGCTGTTCACCCCCTCGCCTCAGAATTTTCTGCAGCCGCTCAGTGACATCCTTGACCCTGGCATCAGGGAGGCAACATTCCATCCTGGAGTCACGTCTGCGGCCACAGAAACGCAAGTCTGCTCCCCTAACTATCGAATCCCCTACCACTATTGCTTTCCCACTCTTCTTCCTCCACCACCCCCCCCACCCTGTACAGCTGAGCCACCCGTGGTGCTGCAGACTTGGTGCTGGCTATACTCCCCAGAGGAACCATTGCCCTCACCAGTACTCAGAACCGAATATCGGTTGGAGAGTGAGATGCACTTACTTCTAAACTATCTGCTTGGTCCTCCTCTTCTGTCATCCATTCCCTTTCTGCCTGCACACTCTTTATCTGCGGGGTGACCACCTCCTGAAACGTGCTATCCGCGAAGCTCTCAGCCTCACGGATGCACCACAGTGATGCCAGTTCAAGCTCCAAAACCCGGAGCTTGAGCTCCTCCAGCTGATGACACTTCCTGCACATGTGGTTGTCCAGGACACGAGATGCATCCTGGAGTCCCCACATGGCACAGCATGTGCATTCCATGGGACTGAGCTGCCCTGCCATGCCTTTACTTCATAGACTATTAACTAGAAACACTTACTTGCTACTCACCAATCATCTCCTTCCTTGGTTGTGACATCACTTTAGCTGTTTTGCAGTTGTTGCTTTTGTTGTTGTTGTTTTCACTGCAGGTCCTCTGCCTCCCCGCTACTGCCACTGCTCTGATCTGCTCTCTCTCTGGTCCTCCTGCTTGATTTATACTCCGCCTCCCCGCTGCCGCCACTGCTCTGATCTGCTCTCTCTCTGGTCCTCCCGCTCCATTTATACTTTACCTCCTCGCTGTTGTCGCTGCTCCGATCTGCTCTCTCTCTGGTCCTCCCGCTTGATTTATACTCCGCCTCCCCGCTGCCGCTACTGCTCCGATCTGCTCTCTTTCTGGTCCTCCCGCTCCATTTATACATTGCCTCCTTCAAACGATTATTTTTACTTTTAATTTTTAGTTTTACTTAAGTTAATTTAGTTTAAGTTTTTAATTCAATAAAGTTATAGTAGTTAATACTCTCCCACTTCTGAATTTAATCCACTTACTTAACCTAGAGAGCAAAAGATCTGTAATACTCACCAACCAATCACCTACCTGCTCTCCTGTGATGTCACCCTTGTTTTTTTTTAAGTCGCCTCTCAGCTCCCTTTAATCTGCTGCCTCTGCTGCTACCGCTCCCGCTCAGGTCCACGCTGTGTTCTGGGCCTTCTCCTCTCAGCTCCCTTTAATCTGCCGCCTCTGCTGCTACCACTCCCGCTCAGGTCCACGCTGTGTTCTGGGCCTTCTCCTCTCAGCTCCCTTTAAACTGCTGCCTCTGCTGCTACCGCTCCCGCTCAGGACCACGCTGTGTTCTGGGCCTTCTCCTCTCAGCGCCCTTTAAACTGCTGCCTCTGCCGCTACTGCTCCCGCTCAGGTCCACACTGTGTTCTGGGCCTTCTCCTCTCAGCTCCCTTTAAACTGCCGCCTCTGCTGCTACCACTCCCGCTCAGGTCCGTGCTGTGTTCTGGGCCTTCTCCTCTCAGCTCCCTTTAAACTGCTGCTACCGCTCCCGCTCAGGTCCACGCTGTGTTCTGGGCCTTCTCCTCTCAGCTCCCTTTAAACTGCCGCCTCTGCTGCTACCGCTCCCGCTCAGGTCCGCGCTGTGTTCTGGGCCTTCTCCTCTCAGCTCCCTTTAAACTGCCGCCTCTGCTGCTACCGCTCCCGCTCAGGTCCGCGCTGTTTTCTGGGCCTTCTCCTCTCAGCTCCCTTTAAACTGCCGCCTCTGCTGCTACCGCTCCTGCTCAGGTCCGTGCTGTGTTCTGGGCCTTCTCCTCTCAGCTCCCTTTAAACTGCCGCCTCTGCTGCTACCGCTCCCGCTCAGGTCCGCGCTGTGCTCTGGGCCTTCTCCTCTCAGCTCCCTTTAAACTGCTGCCTCTGCTGCTACCGCTCCTGCTCAGGTCCGTGCTGTGTTCTGGGCCTTCTCCTCTCCGCTCCCTTTAAACTGCTGCCTCTGCTGCTACCGCTCCCGCTCAGGTCCACGCTGTGTTCTGGGCCTTCGCCTCTCAGCTCCCTTTAAACTGCCGCCTCTGCTGCTACCGCTCCTGCTCAGGTCTGCACTGTGTTACAGCCAAACATCTACACTGTGGGAAGTATTGATCACTTACCCTAATTATTCTATTTTACAGGGTTCCCACTTATTCCTGCCACAATACATGTAATAGCCAGAAGCTTATATTACAATGATAAGTAAGTGATTTGTTTGTATACATATATATCAGTATATATATACATTTCAACAAAAATTATTATATTTTGTTATTCATTAAAGTAACAGTCTACTTATTCTTTAAATTTTGTCTCTTACACACAGTTGCTGGATTAGTTCTGAAACTCATCTGCTGTACATAATTCATGGCCCCATTTGTGCTGCCTTACTGGTAAGTTTGAATGACATCTAAGTGCACTTTATTTATATAGGTCCAGCAAAAAAAAATGGAGCTTGACTAATGCAGTTATGAAGAAACTGTTAAGTAGACAATCCAATAGAAGAACACGTTTACATCAGAAAAAGCCTAACTGACATCCATTTTTGTTTCTGTAGGTAAACTTGTTTTTCTTGCTGAACATTGTCCGTGTCCTTATAACAAAGTTAAAAGTCACACACAGAACAGAGTCAAACCTTTACATGAAGGCCGTCAGGGCTACCCTGATATTAGTTCCACTGCTTGGGATCCAGTTTGTGCTGGTCCCATGGAAGCCGGAGGGCCGAATAGCTGAAGAAGTCTATGACTATGTGATGCATATTTTAATGCATTATCAGGTAAGGATCATTTTGTAACTTGTAATTTATGTCATACACAGAAATGCTAAGAACGATTGCATTTCCAATGAAATAATTCAACTCTTTGAGGAGCGTGGCAGCATTTTAGCACAATGCAAAAATCACCCAAGATTCCCTATTTTCACTTTAATTTTGCTGTTTTTGAGGTAGTAAGGAAGTTCCCTTTTTAAGAGCGTAAACTCAAGACTTCTTCATGTACAGCAAAAACATAAGACATTAGTCAGTGACTATTACATTTTCAAATGGGAAAGAATAAACAAATTCTTCAATTAATTGTCTGCATGCTTAACAAATTGTGTTGAAGTATATTCTCTACATAGAGGCCAAAAGTGACAGTTCCTCACCATATTTTGTCATCATCTGGTGCAACAGGTTTCAGTTAAGCATCAGACTGTGCATGTGTTTACACATCAGTTTCAGACTGGTTCTGTGAGAATTTAGATTCAGGTACAGGCGTATGTAATTTGAAACTTGCATCTCACATAAGCAAACAGTCCTCCACTTTGACACAAGTGGGCACATTTTTCATAAAATTATTAAAAGGCCTCACCACTCACCATCCATCGAACCCGCTTTATTGTTCTGATTGAGTTTACCAGTAAAATGGTGTTAACTTGTAATTTTGTATTTTTGTTGAGTTTGTTGGTGGCAGCGATAGTCTGGAGCTTACAGCCGGAATTTTATGTTTCTGACCCACCCGGAGCGGGCGGGGGGCCCGGGAGGACTGACGGTGGATCAGCTTTGGGGGCCGGGAGGAAGCACTCCTGCTCCTCCTGGCCCACAAGGATTGCTCCCCAAGGCTATTCTGCAGCTGCAGCTATCGGGGAAACCCGAGGCCTGGGATCCCCAGCCGGCCACAATTAAACCTGCACTGCTGGTTAAATCCTAGGCTTGCAGGCCTCATAATCATAAAGTGCCAACCCGCCTCCTGGCAGCGGGTTGGCTGCCCCCCCCCCCTGGTCCCGCCTCTGTTAAACCCGGAAGTAGGCAGGTTAGAGTCAGGATTCAGAATTTTAATACTTTAATTTCTCCCACCTGTTTTTTTAGGTTACAATTCACCCCTTATGTAGGTTACAGGTGGTCATTCATTAGGAGTGCCAATCACTCATTCCTTTCCTCAAAGAATTGATAATTGCAGACGTATAGTTCCATGATTGCTCGCTGCCATCCAGTTACACACTTGACTGGCCATTCTTCACATGTGAGCCTAGACAGTCACAGTCCTGCTTTTTAGCCTGTGCATGGCCTCACTTTGTGAATGTTTGTACCCAGCCCCTCTCTGCTGAACACTGAGCCTGACATGTCCAACATTCAAATGATGCAAATGTTGGGAAGTTCACTGAAGGACATATTTCCCTCATTTGCATCTGCTTTCTATATAAGTGCTGATATATAGGCGACACATTCTGTGCCACCTGACCCGGAGATGGGTGGGAGATGTGCCAGGAGGCAAGGATGCAGTGAGCACATCCTCGAGCGCTTTTCCACCTTGCCAACCTGCTACAGGTCTGCCAAAAAATTGACTGGGAGCAGCCAGAAAATCTAGGCCACAATATTTAGTCTTTTTAGTTGCTACCTGGTAATGAAATGATGTTTTACTTGTCATTTTGTCTTTCTTTTGTTAGGGCTTATTGGTGGCAACAATATTCTGCTTCTTCAATGGAGAGGTAATGTTGTTTTTCATGTTGTTACAACATATTATAGTCCTTCAGAAGCCATTTATAGCAACATAATTGAGAAAAGACCATTGGGCCCATCAGGTCCCTTCCTTCCACAGACCTTGTACACCTGTTCCATCGTAATTCCATCCAACCCGCTTAATCTTTTGAAGAAAAGTTCTGCAAAGATTAAGCTCCTCTGAGAAAACTATTTGTTAGAATGCCATATTCCAGAAGGGAAGGATTATCCATGGCATTATCAACTTGGTGGAACATCTGGATTGGTCAGGAGTAATTGGACAGTTTCTAGAGAGACAGCTTAGTTGTGATTTTTTTCTTGTGATGTACTTGTTACAGTAGAGGACGCATCATTTTGGATGTAATGCATGCTGTAGCTGACCTGTGAACATTTTGGTTTTGCCACTGGTACAGAAACATAAAATGTGCTCGCAACTCCATCACTTTCAGGAGCACGAACACTGGCAAAAATGATAAAATGGGAATCATCCTCCTTACAACTTTCAGTAAGAAACCGCTCAATATTATTACATTAACTAACGTTTATAGGGCTAAAGGGAATGTAAAAAGATCAAACCCCTTTTCTTTATGGAATAACTATAAGTTTGTCAAATAGAATCAAAATATACAATTTGTTTTTCCCTTAATCTTGTTAAACAATTGTCTTGCTTATTAATAATTGATTACAATATCTGGCTCTATAAATCCTGGAGATTTTAAAATCTAGAAACGGTTTGAATGCAGTTTAGCAGTTCTAACAGTTACCCACCAACCATCCTTCGTAAAGATGAACAAAAACGACTTGGTGGGTTTTTTTCAACCCTGGAGCTTGTGCTACAAAAAAGTATAAAGTTCAGTTTATGAAATCAAGCCCAAAATTTTCCATTACACTAAACAAAATAAAGACCAAACAGCTGTTAATGGTGATTGTGTTGTTTGTGGTGTAATGACTTCATAATATTCGAGAACTATTCTTGAAATGAAATTCTTAGTTGTAACTGTGGACTGAATTCAGCATCTGAACTGGTCTGTTCCGATCTGAAACAAATAGTCTTACAACTTCTACAGGATTTATCCTATAAAAATTGAGATGAGATGACTGAGCAAAAGTTGGTGTGACAAAAGTGATGTGAATCTCTTTCTCTCCTTGTGATAGGTTCAAGCTATTTTAAGACGCCACTGGATGCAGTACAACATTCAGTTTGGAAACAGTCTGACCCACTCGGAGGGCCTGCGTTCTACCTCTTGCACTGGAACTTCTATTACAGAAGTACATGGAAGTCTGTATAATCATGAATTCAATAGTGAATATGTAAACGGGAAGAGTTTTCATGACATTGAAATCATTAGTCTGAAAACAGGTGAAACATGCACCTAAAGAACAACCGAGAGTGCCTGTTAATAATGAAGATTTCAATGACTGAACTTTCTCCTTTCACTTTAATGGAAGAGCTCAGCTGAGTGCACTGAAAGTTATTTTCATCGTCAAATGCCACCCTGTTACTTCCCAACCGTTTATTTCGCATGAGATGAAATGAAGGACATGCCAGATATATCTGTGGCCTGTGACACAGTTGGAAGAAAGTATCCTCCACTGAAAGAAGAGACTTGTAAATATTCTTGTATTTCTGGTCTTCAAACCACCAGCTGGCATTATTGTCTCACAAACTGTCAGGCAGTGAAGGTAGGTGCAATAGTAGATTCTAATTCCACAGAAAGATGGTCTTTGTCATGTTGATAAACTAATATCCTGGTTACTGTACAATCACTCACTTGTGCCAATATTGTTAGACAGCTGACCAATTCCAATCTCTGTGTGTGGTATAACTGCAACTGCTGAAGACAAAAAAAATCTTCTTAACATTCCCTCAGGGTTTAGGTTCACTGCCCTAATGATATATTAGTTTTATGCTTTCTATATTTTAAATAAAAACAGGCTCTTATAATTATCATACAAGTAAACACTTATTACATAACTATCTTGCAGTATTGAATTTTTGAATTTCATAATGCTGGAAAATAAAATAGTACTCAATTATTGTAACTTTTTTTCTCTGTAAATATGATTTGTGAAGTTTTGGTGTATTTATTGCTTGAGGAGTAAAAATAGTAACAAAATGTGAAAAGTATTCTCTTTACATTTTGCTGTTTTCTGGTAATGAGGCATTATTACCTTTTTGACTTGTAAGTGTGTGCTTGATATTAACTATCAAAAATGGAGTAAACTTCTGCTTTATATGTGCCAAGCTTCTCAAAGATTCCAGCAGGACTTGGAAACTATACTGAACATCTAGCTTCCCTTCATTTGTGAGGGTGGGGGGGGGGCGGAGAGGAGGGAGAGGAGAAGATTTGACAAAGTCTCTAAATTTCTTTAAGGAAAAGCTGGGATGGATCTTTTTGAAGGCTGGGCTGTTATTAAACATGTATCAAAACACATGTTTGGTTACCTCATTTAAAAACTCCATTGGATTCTTTATACGTGTTTTGAATCAATCCCATAATTTGTTACGGTAACGTGGCAGAGTGGTAACCAATATCTGAATCTATTCATCAAATCATACAATGTTACAGCACAGAAATAGGTCCCTTGGCCCATCATGTCTGCACCAGTGTTTTTCTGCACATCTTGTCTAATTCCACTCAATTGCTCAATACTCTCTAGTATTCTTCTTCTTCAAGCATTTATCTAAAAGAATTCATGGACTCTTTCAACAAATGGGTTGTGGCAGAGATTTCCACATTCTAACCCTCTGAATGCCATAACATTTACAATCTCGCCTTACCAGAATTTATTTCAAGAAACCAAAAATGGAAAAAAAAAAGATTTTAACTTGAAACAGGGAACCAGGCAAACATTTACCATTTTAAAAATGTTTTTTTTAACAACTTAGGGTAACAGATTTTCCATAATGATGGAGGAGATTTAAACATTTTTTAAGTTAGAATAAAAGGGCAACTGAATATTGTAAAAGTGTGCCTCATATTTAATAACAGAAAAAAATAATTCTGATTTTTTTAAAAACTGGTACAGACAAATGTCATAATCTAATCTGTTTGACAGTTGCCATATAAGGTTTCCAACACTTTAGATTACTCCGCTGTTGCACAACTGATTATAAAATGCATACGATCTTATGGGCAAATTGTGTATGCTGTAGGGACTAACTGTGTTTTGTAGGGATAGAATTGAAGGGATTCCACAGGACAGATTGTAAATCCTACACAAGGTTTCAGTAAATTTTTAAAAAAAAGTATAAGTTTTATTTCTGAAAATTTTAAAATACAGCTTTCAACCAAACCAAAGAGGATCTTTTCTCCTCAAACCTATTACCTGCTGTATGAATGTCATAGCTTACTCATGGCTACTGTTCTGGTTTTCATGTTTATTATTGTCACCACTGAAATGGTTGTGGCCACAGCTGCTGAGTGCTTTGTTTTCTCACTGAGAGAATCATTTGCTGAGTTTGCGTGATTATGAAAACAAGTCAGCAGCCAAGGACTTAATGAAAGAGTGCCGTTATATACTATTAGCATAACAAACTAAAGGATGTCCTTGTGTGTCTAAATGTGATGACGGGTCTATGTTTCTGCAGGATGGTGTGACCAGAACAGTTTAAAAGGATTACACAAAGTTTTTAAATATTTGGAAAAATGAAAATAAAATTATTCATGTTATTTCACATGTGCATCTGTTTTATTTTTAGACGTGATATTCATGGGTAGCAAACTGAACCATGAAAGCCAAACATTACAGCAGGATTTAGGGTTATTTTTAGATTATGCTCTGTGCTGCTGTGATGAACAATAAAGGCAATGTGCGCACAATACACAGCATGGAAAGATAATTCTAGTCTTTTTCTGTGACACAGACAGATAATAATGGGATCTTGAACTTGCTATTATTAGTGCCACAATTAAGCTGTTCTTGACCAACAGCAACAAACCTGACCTTCCTTGACATTCCTTGACTTCCAATTTGAACAATTCGGTTTTCGGCACTCATACCACAACTGATGTCATGTTCAAACTGAGCACCCAAACCTGCTCTTACCCTCACCAAAAAAAGGGCTCAATTTGGTAAACCTTAAATACAGTAATTCATACAATAAATCTCTGAACAATTATTAGAAGAAGAAAGAAGACTTGCATTTATATAGCGCCTTTCATAACTACCGGACATCTCAAAGCACTTTACAGCTAATGAAGTACTTTTGAAGTGAAGTCACTGTTGCAATGTGGGAAACACGGCAGCACAGCACAGCAAAGTCCCACAAACAGCTATGTGATAATGACCAGATAATCTGTTTGTGATGTTGATTGAGGGTTAAATATTGGCCAGGACACCGGGGATAACCCCCCTGCTCTTCTTCGAAATAGTGCCATGGGATCTTTTCCTGCCACCTGAGAGAGCAGACGGGGCCTCGGTTTAACGTCTCATCCAAAAGATGGCACCTCCGACAGTGCAGCACTCCCTCAGCAGTAGCACTGGAGTGTCAGCCTAGCTTTAAGTGCTCAAGTCCCTGGAGTGGGACTTGAACCAGTGAGACTGAGAGTTATGTGCATAGTATGTTCCCGGATGTAGTCACCCTGCAGCTTAAGGGTATGCAGGCAGAGAGGGAATGGGTGACTGCCAGAAAGAAGAGGAGGACCAGGCAGGTAGTGCAGGAGACTCCGGAGTGCATCGCACACTCCAGCCAGTATTCTGTTCTGAGTACTGGTGAGGGCGATGGTTCCTCTGGGGAGTGCAGCCAGAGTCAAGTCCATGGCACCAAGTGTGGCTCAGCTGCACAGAGGGGGGGGAGGAAAAATAGTGGAAGAGCAATAGTGGTAGGGGATACAATAGTTGGGGGAGCAGACAGGCGTTTCTGCGGCTGTAGACATGACTCCAGGATGGTATGTTGCCTCCCTGGTGCTAGGGTCAAGGATGTCACTGAGCAGCTGCAGGACACTCTCTGAGGGGGGAGGGTGAACAGCCAGAGGTCGTTGTCCATATCGGTACCAACGACATAGGCAGAAAGATGGATGAGGTCCTGCAGGCAGAGTTTAGAGAGCTTGGAGAGAGATTAAAAAGCAGGACCTTAAAGGTAGTAATCTCTGGATTACTCCCAGTGCCATGTGCTAGTGAGTACAGGAATAGGAGGATAGAACAGATCAATGCATGGCTGGAGAGATGGTACAAGAGGGAGGGCTTTAGATTCCTGAGGCATTGGGACCGTTTCTGGGGAAGGTGGGACCTGTACAAGCCGGATGGGTTACACCTCAACAGAGCTGGGACCAATATTCTCATGGGGAGGTGTGTTAGTGCTTTTGGGGAAGGTTTGAACTAGCTTGGCAGGGGGATGGGCACCAGCATATAGGAGTAGAAAAGAGGAATAAGGTGAATAAGAGTGAGTGTGTTGGATAGTATTAGAGAACATAGCACTAGAGGCGGTAATAGTATCATATTAGATAGGAGCAGATGACAAAAAATTCAAAATGGGTTTAAAATGCATGTACATAAATGCACAAAGTGTGATGAATAAGGTCGGTGAGCTACAAGCACAGTTAGCCATGTGGCAATATGATGTTGTGGCAATAACGGAAATGTGACTTAAAAACAGTGAGGACTGGGTATTTAATATTCAAGGGTACAAGGTATTCAGAAAAGATAGGGAAGAAAGAAAGGGAGGTGTGTTGGCAGTGCTGATTTAAGTGTAGTGTTGGAAAGGGAGGATGTTCTTGAGGGGACAAGGACAGAATCCATTTGGTTAGAGTTTAGGAGCAAAAAGGGTATGATCACACTATTGGGGGTATTCTATAGGCCTCCAAATAGTGAGAGGGAGGTAGAGGAGCAAATCTGCAGGGAAATCGCAGAGATATGCAAGAGCTATAGAGTGGTAATATTGGGGGAATTTAATTATCCAACTATCAATTGGGATAATGCTAGGGTAAAGGGAAAGGAGGGGGAGGAATTTCTGAAATGTGTTCAGGATAATTTCCTTGACCAATACGTTCTTGGCCCAACTAGGAAGGAGGCATTGCTGGATCTGGTGCTGGGGAATGAGCTGGGCCAGGTCAACCAAGAGTCTGTGGGAGAACACTTGGGTACGAGTGATCACCATATCATAAGATTTAGATTAGCAATGGAGAGGAGCAAGGAACAATCTAGAGTGGAACTTCTAAACTGGAATAGGGCTAACTTCAATGGGATGCGAATGGATCTAGCCAGGGTAAAATGGAACCAAAGACTGACACGAAAAACTGTAACGGAACAATGGGTGATGTTTAAGGAGGAGATCTTGCAA
Organism: Somniosus microcephalus; assembly: GCF_052327205.1. Taxonomy (NCBI): domain Eukaryota; kingdom Metazoa; phylum Chordata; class Chondrichthyes; order Squaliformes; family Somniosidae; genus Somniosus; species Somniosus microcephalus. The sequence goes on from NC_140990.1 coordinate 231,043,052, forward strand.
GTACAGGTTAGGTACATTCCAACAAGAGGGAAGGGTAAGGGAACCAAAGCAAGGGCTCCTTGGCTGACGAGGGAGATAGAGAAGATGATGAAACAAAAAAAGAGGGTGTATGATGCATGTCAGGTGCATTCTTTAAGGGAGAACCAGACCAAATACAATAAGTTGAGAGGGGATGTGAAGATGAAAATAAGATTGGCAAAGAGAGAATATGAGAGTAGAATGACTGTTAACATAAAAGGGAACCTAAAAATCCTCTACTGGCATATAAACAGTAAGCGGGTAGTAAGAGGCAGGATGGGGCCTATTAGAGACAAAGAAGGTTAAAAATGCTTAGAGGTGCAGGGCAAGGCTAAAATACTCAATGAGTACTTTGTATCGGTGTTTACTAAGGAGGTGGATGCTGACAAAATATCGGTAGAATTGGAAAAGGTAGAAGCAATGGAAGGGGTAAAAATTGATGGACAGGATGTACTAGAAAGGCTGGGTATGCTTAAAGTGGATAAGTCGCCTGGTCCAGATGGCTTGCATCCCAGGTTGCTAAGGGAATTGAGGGAGGAGACAGCGGAAGGGCTTTCCATAATTTTCCAATCTTCCCTATGTACGTGGGAGGTGCCTGAGGATTGGAAAGTGGCAAATGTGACACCATTATTCAAGAAAGAGTGTAAGGACAATCCTAGTAACTACAGGCCGGTCAGTTTAACATCAGTGGTGGGTAAAGTTTTAGAAACAATAATCAAGGAAAAAATTAATGGGCACTTGAAGTTTAAGCTAATTAAGGACAGCCAACACAGATTTGTAAAAGGCAGATCGTGTTTGACTAATCTAATTGCATTTTTTGATGAAGTAACAGAGAGGATTGATGAAGGGAATGCAATGGATGTTGTCTACATGGATTTTTGGAAAGCGTTTGACAAAGTACCACATAGAATGCTGGTTATCAAATTTGAGGCTCATGGAATAGGTGGGTCAGTGGCAGCTTGGATAAGGAATTGGCTTAAGGACAGAAAACAGTGAGTTGTGGTAAATGGCTGTTTTACAGACTGGAGGATGGTAGACAGTGGTGTTCCCCATGGGTCAGTGCTCGGGCCACTGCTTTTTTTGATACATATAAATGACCTGGATATTGGAATACAGAGCAGAATTTCTAAATTTGCCAATGACACCAAACTTGGGGGTGTGGCAAACAGTGATGATGATACCAATTGACTGCAGCAGGACATAGAAAGGCTAGCAGAATGGGCAGAGAAGTGGCAGATGGAATTTAATACAGAGAAGTGTGAGGTGATGCAATTTGGCAGAAGGAACAGGGAGAGGCAATATACACTTAATGGCACAGTTTTAAAGGTGTGCAAGGACAGAGGGACCTGGGAGTTAATGTGCATAGGTCCCTGAAGGTGGCAGGACATATTGAGAGAGTGGTTAGCAAAGCATATGGGATCTTGGGCTTCATAAATAGAGATATTGAGTACAAAAGTAGAGAAGTTATGCCGAACCTTTATAAAGCGCTGGTTAGGCCACAACTGGAGTATTGCGTCCAGTTCTAGTCACCGCACTTTAGGAAGGATGTGAAGGCCCTTGAGAGGGTGCAGAGATTTACCAGAATGGTTCCAGGGATGGGGGATCTTAGCTAAAAGGACAGGTTGGAGAAGCTGGATTTGTTTTCATTAGAGCAAAGGAGGTTGAGGGGTGATTTAATAGAGGTGCACAAGATTATGACGGGTTTGGATAGGCTAGACAGGCAAAGGCTGTTCCCACTAGTTGATGGTAGGGGATAGGTAGGACTAGGGGATACAGATTTAAGGTTTTGGGCAAGAGATACAGGGGGGACGTGAGGAAAACTTTTTTACGCAGCGAGTGTTGATGACCTGGAATTTGCTGCCGACGGAAGTGGTGGAAGCGGAGACACTCCATGTTTTCAAGGGGAGACTGGATAGGCATTTGAGGGAAATAAACTTGCAGGGCTACGGGGATAGAGCGGGGGAATGGTACTGACTGAATTGCTCTACAGAGAGCCGGCACGGACTTGATGGGTCAAATGGCCTCCTTCTGTGCCGTTATGATGCTATGACTCTATGGGGAAAAAATTGGGTCGAGCCCCGAAAAAATTAGTGGCCCTGTGGCTGAAATTCACTTGTAGTGCCCCAAGAGGGAGGCGGGGCACTACTGGAAGCACCCCGCCTCCCTCTTGGGGCGCTGCGAGTGAATATCGCGGTGCTACATGCCGCAGCACCACGCACTGCGGCACGTTGCACCGCAGTACTGGAGGTCTTCCTCCCCTTCTTAAAGGGGAGGGGCCTAGCACAGCGCAACCCGGGGCCCAGCTGGGCCACCAGATGTCGGAGTGCCAGCAAAAGAGCCTGACACTCAAGAGAAGTGCCGGGCTCACGGAGCGCAGACCTCGGCACTTTCAAATTGCAAGTCTAAACTCAATGTTCTGCATTTTGAACGTGAAAGCATAAAGAAAAATTACAATAGGATATATGATTCAATATGTTTAAGCCCAACAAATGGCAAGCATTCATGGTCACAAGCTTTTGTGTGCTCGACTGCCAAATGCTCTCTGAAACAGTTTTAAATATGACTGCATCATTAGTTAAATGAGCCTGGGGTGGATCGTGTATTACCAGTTTTTTCTCATTCATGATAAAATGTTTCTGAACTCTGGATATTTTAGTTCCCTAATTTTAGTTTCAAAAGCGTAGGATGAGCTAAAAGTATTAGAATGTTTAACCTCAGCACTTTTAAGTAGCACCTTCACTTTTTTCAGCAATTATATAATAAATCACTAAAAGAAGTTTCAAAGGTGCAATATCTAAAGGCACGATAGGATGGTTTATTGCTTGGAGACCCGATTCCAAAACAGTGGCCCTGGCAATGTTAGAAAGGCAGCAGCTTAATGAAATTGGTTTCTTAATAAAGAACCAGTGTATTAAAGAAACATTTTAACATTGATAGTTCGGATATGGGCTGAAGGAAATAAATAAAGTTCCCATGATATTAAACTGTGACGAATCAACTCCTTCAACTGTTACACTCCCCGCAGAATGATAGTGCTAGAGCTTCAAAAGCTTGATACACAATATTGAAACAACACACTTTGAGGGTGAACAGAGACCATCAAGGGGAATTTTAACCTAACCCACCCATTGGTAAACTAACAGGATCGGGTGCAATGCTGGTTTAATACCCCACCCAATTTTACTCTCCACTGAAGTCAATGGATTTCTATTGCATCACAGATGCTCTACCTGTTATACATCAGTCCTATAACAGGATCACAGAAGCCATTCACTGAAAATTCCAAGGCTGGATTTTCATTCAGAAGTCGGGAAGGAGGCAGGACTACAACTTTCGGGTTGTAGTCCCGCCTCCATTGAGATGCGGCCAATCCACGCGATTTTAACTTGATTGACCTTGTTGAGCCCGCCCAGCGGGCTCAGCAGGCCAACTAAGGGCCACCCGGCAACAGGTGATGTCACAGACTGAAATTTCATCTGTCAAGACGTGTTCACAGATGAAATATCAATGTTTCACAGCTGCTTGAAGCTGTCAAACACTGACAGTCTTACTTCTAACCTGAGTCCTTCTACGCAGACTCAGTTAGAAATCTCGCCGGCACTGAAAGCTGCAGGCTGTCACTTTTGACAGATCACAGCCATTCTGCTTTCTGTGCCGGCTGAATGATGGACTCCCGAAGCCTAGAGGAAGGAAGGCTGTAAAGGTAAGTACAGGTAATTTAAACTTCTTTACACACTTTAGACACACCAAACACACTTACCTTTGCACTCATGCACCCATCACTCACCTGAACATTGACATTTCGACCCCTCCAAGTCCTTCAACCCAACGGCCCGACTCCTCTAACCTGGCGTGGTTTGGAGCCGTCGGGAATCCCACACGACAACCTTCAAAATAGGGATTAGGCTAAAAACTGCCTGTTAACAGGCAGTTAATTGGCACTAATCCCTTCCCGCCTCGGGTCGGCGGGTCCCAGTGCGGGGCAGTTACCTGCCTCCTTTGAAACTTACATGGAGGCAAGTTTTGGGCGGGATGGTGTCGGGACCCCTGAATTCGGGATTTTAGCCCCCTGCACGCCTAAAAGCCCACCTCACGGCACACTGAAAATCGACCCTGAAGTATTGCTTTAAGGCGCAGGGCTGGATTTTGCCAGGCCCGAGGAGACGGGTTCGGAGGCGTGTGAGGTGTTAAAATTGCAAAAAAATGGCGGGCTGCTCTGATCCCACCTCCAGCCCACCTCTGATCAATTTTCCCAAAAACGGCCTTACAGACCCCGTTTCGATCCCGCCTCCAAGAGGCGGGATAGGCCCTTAAGGCCTTTAACAAGCACGTAATTGCCTCTACAATGCCATTTTGAGAGGCCTTTCTAACTTTAACACATTTCCCCCATGCTGCATGTCTCCTCTGGAACACGCCAGTTAATCCTGGCAGCCTCACAAGTGGATGGCTTACTAAGAGCTGCAGCTCCACCATTAAAAAGGAATTTTCAACAATGATCATTTGCAGGTGGCAGAACTTTGTTGTCTCAGGTCTGGGAGAACTTTTAGCAGGCCTACTCATTGTGGAAGTTTTGAGGCTGAGATCCATCTCCAGTGTGACCTCCTGAGAAACCCCTCTCCCCACCTTAACTGAGAGCTTCCTCAACTGAGGCATATACCAGAAGCATGGGAACCATTTATTTCCTTTCCTCCTGGACATTCGATTTGGACGAAGACCAGCCGCGGCAGCAGCAGCACCCGGAACAACAGCAGCACCAACAGCAGGAGCAACAACAGGAGCTCCAAGCTGCTGCTCACCCACCTGAAGCTGCACAGGCCAGAAGGCGCCAGCGCATGGAAGCACATTGCCGCAGGAGATACCCCCAAAACAGGGTCTTCAGACAGAGGATGAGCTACCTCAACATGACTGAGCAGCAGTGCCAAAGAAGGCTCAGACCTTCGCGAGAGGTAGTGGGTGACATCTGCACAATGCTGCAGCAAGAACTGGAGCTCAGAGGAGCGGATGGACACCCCTTACCAGTGGCCATTAAAGTCGCCACCGCACTCAGCTTTTTTGCTTCAGGCTCATTCCAGGGATCAGCAGCAGACATCAGCGGAATCTCCCAGACGGCCACACACACTTGCATCATGCAGGTAACCGATGCCCTCTTTGTCATTGTGCACAATCACATCCATTTTTCCAAGGATCAAGCCAGTGTAACTGCGCGTTCGGTTGGGTTTGACAATCTGGCAGGCTTTCCAAGGGTGCATGGCGTCGTTGACTGCACACATGTGGCCCTTAAGGCATCCCATCACAATCCAGGTATTTTTGTCAACCGCAAGGGCTTCCACTCCCTTAACGTGCAGCTGGTGTGTGACCACAACAAGGAAATTTTGTATGTTTGCGCCAAGTACCCTGGCAGTTGCCATGACTCCTACATCCCACACCAGTCTAGTGTGCCTCCGCTCTTCAGTCTGCCAGACCAACTTTTCGGATGGCTACTTGAAGACAAGGGCTATCCCCTGAAGACGTGGCTAATGACACCGTTGAGGAGGCCATCCAACGAAGCTGAGGAGCGCTACAACTCCAGCCACATTTCCACCAGATCCTTAATCGAGCAAACCATCGGCTTGCTGAAGATACGATTCAGATGCCTTGATAGGTCAGTTGGAGCCCTACAGTACTCAGCAGTCAGGGTCTCCAGAATCGTCATGGTCTGCTGTGCACTTCACAACATGGCACAGCATCGTGGCTTGCAGTTGCCTGAGGTACAAGTGGCTCATCGCATAGCCTCCTCAGATGAGGAGGAGGAGGAGGAGAGCGACAATGAACAGCTTGCGGAGACGCATCAACCAGCGACAGCAGCACGCGAGCATATTGCTGCCCGGGATGCCAGGGACTCACTCATCTTGGCCAGATTTGCTTAGCCTGCCCAATCAAACACTTTTGCCTTCCACCTTCTTACCAGAGCATCGACAATGGCTAAGAACCTACGGATTTCTATCACTCTGACCACCATACTGACAATTGCAAGTCGCCCTAAGCCCTCAATGTGGAAGTCCCATTTGTGAAATAACACAGCCCACAACTTCAACAGTTTGCCATTAATTTTTTTTATCACATTATATCATGGATGGCTTTTCAAAAATAAACACAACAGAACACCCAAGTGACAACCCTTGTGACTACTTGTGCTTTATCTTCCTCTTATGCGTGCTCCTTCGTGCTGCTTCCCCTGTGGCTTCAGCAGATGTGGTGGCCCCTTGCTCACTCTCTTGCTGTTCCTGCCTCAAAACCTTTGGCGGGCGTCCTCTGGGGTTGCGAGCCTGTGAGGGTTCAGCAACAGTCTGCTGCTCCTGCGGCTGTGCAGGGGCTGAGACGCCCATCTCAGTTGGGTGAAGATTCTGGTGGGGCTCTGACCAAGGGCTCTGCAGTGGCATGGTCGTGTGAGCGCTTGCAGAGGAGCCCCCACTTCCTTGTTCTCTGCCACCAACATCCCTCTCATGGGTCAGCCCCACTTCAGAGCTAGCAAGTGGCTTGACAGCAACATTGCTGCACTTCAGGGGGGCCTTGAGGACCCGTTTCTGCACTGGAAGTCCTACTCCAGAGGACTTCCATGAAGGTCTGGTTTCTCTGCTCTATAGCTGACCATCTCTCCTCAAGAGATGTCAGTCTATTCTGAACAATGACCATGTTTTCAAGACCCTGGCGACTAAGCTCCTCCATGGCCGTGGCCATCCTCTCCTCTACCGTAGCCATCCTCTCCTCTATGGTAGCCAGCCTTACCATGGAGTTAGCCATCCTTTCCACGGAGGTTGCCATTCTTTCTGTGGTGATGCACCCATGCGCCAATGCCTCCACAAAGGCTCTGCTCGTGTTCGCGATGGACTCCTCCATTCGCTCCACACTCGCAGCGACCCTGAAGACAAAACCTGCCAGAGACTCCTGCACCTGTTCCTGGAGTTCCAGCACCACTCTCCTTCTGGATGGACCTGGAGGCACAAGGTCGACATGCAGCTGAACCGAGCTGGGAGAGTCCTGCACCCTCCGATGAGGAGTCTCCACTGCTGTCCCTGTCTCCACAATCTGCTGATGCTCACTTGTGAGCTGTGATACACCAGGTGACAACTCTACTCTATCTCCCGAAGGTCCCACCGAGGTGTGAGTGTCTGCACTGGTGCAGGTTGCAGCTTCCTCTGAGGAGTCTGGGGTTCAGGCTGTTCTTCCTGGACAGTGGGGAGGGGTGCTGTCGATGGTCCTGTGGGGGAGTAAAGGCAAGAGTTAGACATGTGAGATAAATGTTGCATGCACATTGAATTGTGCAGATGATCATAAGTCAATCTGTTAGAGCATTAGAATCAATATCAGTCACTCATGCAATGTCAATGAGATGAAAAACTATTCTGTCACCAGCTTGCTCTGATGCGCCCGTCTGTTCGTCCCCCACTTGCGCATCCTCCTCGACTCCAGGGCTGCCTCTGCAGTGGTGAGCTGGGCTATTGAGGGTGGCCCTCCTCCTGTCCTCGCCCTCTCCCTCTTATTGTGGGCTCTCTTTTCCTGCAATGAGGGACACAAGTGGAGTTTGAGTGAGAATGAAGGAGTGAGTGTAGAGACTCCACAGCATAGATGCTTAGAAGGACACAAAGATGGAGTGAGGTGCCAATACCAAGGGCCCTCCCTGTGTGTTGTAAGTTGTTGTCTTTGCATCACAGTGATAGGGAGTGAGAGGGCCGCATAGTCGAATAGTTAAGTGAATGTGAACATACAAAGAGAGGGAATGGTTAAGGGTCCAGGGATGTAAGGGTCAAATGGGATGTGGAGGAGGAGGTTGACAAAGCAGAGTGCTGGTGATGAGAGGTGATGGGGATCAGATTGAGGGTCATTTGGATGGAATACTCACTTTTCCTGTGCGGAGAAGGTCATGAAATCTCTTTCGGCACTGCAGCCAGGTTCTGCTGCACATTGAAATGGCATTCACCTCCTGTGCCACTTGCAGCCACACAGCTTTGGTCTGTTGTGGAGGCTTTTTCCTCCCTGAAGAAGGAAACAGCACTTCCTTATTTGCTGTTGCTCCCTCCACCAGAGCTTGGAGGGAGTTCTCATCGAAACGGGATGCACACTTTGTTCTGCTGCTTGACATGGTTGGAGCACGAATCCCTCAGAAGTATAATGCAAAAGTAGTAAGGCAGAAAAAGAACCAAGGCTGCTTGCAGGCCTTAAATGCAGCTGCATAGATGACGTCATCAGAGGCGAGTTTCAGCACCAAAATACTCACTGGGCCAGGGGTTCCCACACACTGGAAATCAAGTGCCCAATTAGGGGAAAATCACTCAATTGTCCCGCCTCACATCGAAAGCGGGGTCGTGACCCGCCGACCACCTGACCCACCCGCAATGACAAAATCCAGCCCACAGTCTTTGTTAAATATACCTGCTGGGATGTGAATGTGCATTTCACAAAGTGCTCTGACTTAAGATTGAGTGCACGGGTACAAGTCAATGTAACAGACTGCCGTGAGTGCTCTTGATGCAACACTACAGTCAAATTGCATTCCAGGGGAGAGGCCACAGCAGACAACAATTTCCTATTAGCACGGTCATAATGCATAACCCCAGTCTACTGAGACCAACTAATGACTATTTGACAGGGCTGTTAGTATAATTCCTAGTCATTAAAAATAGTAACAACGAACTATTAATAAACAAATGTAACAGCTATTTAAAGAGACAAAGACAGAACATGTAATACCAAACTCATTCTATACTGCGGTGTTTGTGATTTTGTATTGAAAAATGAATGTGAAACCCTTGTCAGGCGCTACGACAAAATACTATAATCTTATGGTAGCCCTTCCACTTTCTACACAAATCTTCATTCATTGCACTGTACTGGTATGCTGATGTGTGCCTCTGGAAATATTCCAAATGACCCATTAACACTTTCTGTACTTCTCTTTTATGACAGTCACTGCTGCAATAAAAACTCCCGTCGGCAACCTTTGTATTTTTTAAGTGTTGCAGGATCTGCTAATTCCACAAAGCAAAAATTGAGAAAATAATTCTCTGCAATATGACATTACAGTTAGAAAACAAGCACCAAAGCTAACATGAAAAAAATTGTTTTGCAAGAGTTTACCCAAACAGATGTGGATAAAATTTTGAAAACAGGGACCAATTGGTACCCGTGTGCTGGTAAATGGCCACCAAATTCCCTCTACTGAACAGGGTAAAGTTTCTGGTCAAACTGATACTGTCACACAACACAATACCACACAGCCTATTGTTGTCAAATCCATCCCTTCAACTGACAGATAGCCACAAACAGTTGCTCCATTTTCTGCTAGCTCCTTCATGCATGGTAAAGCTGGAAAATGCAATGAAATATGTTTCTTGACAATGCCATACACAGAATCAGTGTGGTCAGAGTACCCATTATTTGATTAGAATTCCAACTTGAAAACTACTAGAGGGTCGATGTGTTGTTTACATTCATTTTGTGATTCTGGATTACATTAATCTGCCCCGGGAACATCTGGGCTCCAGGTTTCAGATTTTGATTAACCAAGTATCCATTTTTCACTGCCACAGATTAAAGTTTTCATATTAGCAGGAGAACTCAGTCTTGCATGGAAATGCCTGAGGAAAATCAACTGCTTGTGGAAAACTGTTCAAGCACAGCTATCATGTTATTGGCTAAATGGTAAACATGTCCAGCTGTATGCAATGTTGAGCCGTGCAACAGAATACTTTCAACAACATCATTTTATTGATATTTTGACATGCTGCTTCCTCTTGTCACACTGTTTAAACAATCACAACTTCTTTGATTTTTTTTGTCACAAAGATCGAGACCATCCGTTCAGCTGCCTCTGCTGCTTCCCTCCCTTCCCCTAGCCCACCGGGCTAAACTTCCCCTAATGATCCCTGCTGCCCTAGCCCTGAACTCACATCATCCTCTAGATTCTATCCCCTCTCCCACCATGCTCTCCCCGAGCTCATCTTGTCCATGAGACCCACCTCCGGCTCCCTCGGCCCTATTCCCACCAAACTGCTGACCACCCAACTTCCCTTCCTGGCTCCCATGTCAGCTGATGTTGTTAATGGTTCTCTCTTCTCAGGTACTGTCCTCCCTCTCATTCAAATATGCTATCATCACTCCTCTCCTCAAAAAATCCACCCTTGACCCCTCTGTCCTTGCAAACTATCGCCCCATCTCCAACCGCCCTATCCTCTCCAAGATCCTTGAACGTGTTGTCGCCTCCCAAATCTGTGCCCATTTTTTCCCGCAAATCCATGTTTGATTCCCTCCAATCAGGTTCCTGCCTTTACCACAATACTGAAACGCCCCTTATCAAAGTCACAAATGATATTCTATGTGACTGTGACCATGGTAAACTATCCCACCTCATCCTTCTCAACCTATCTGCAGCCTTCAACACAATTGACCACACCATCCTCCTCCAACGCCTCATCTCCGTTGTCCAGCTGGGTGGAAATGCCCTTGCCTGGTTCCATTCTTATCTATCGAATCGTAGCCAGAGAATCACCTGCAGTGGCTTCTCTCCCCACTGCCGCACCATTACGTCTGGAGCCCCTCAAGGATCCATCCTTAGCCCCCTTCTATTTCTCATCTACATGCTGCCCCTCGGCGACATCATCCGAAAATACAAGATCAGGTTCCACATGTACACTCACGACACTCAGCTCGATCTCACCACCACCTCTCTTGATTCCTCCACTGTCTCTGATTTGTCACACTGCTTGTCCAACATCCAGTACTGGATGAGCAGAAATTTCCTCCAACTAAATATTGGGAAGGCTGAACCCATTGTCTTTGGATCCCACCACAAACTCCATTCCCTGACCACCATTTCCATCCCTCTCCCTGGCAATTGTCTGAAGCTGAGCCAGACCGTTCGCTACCTTGGTGTTGTGTTTGACCCTGAGATGAGCTTCTGACCACATATCCACTCCATCACCAAGGCTGCCTACTTCCACCTCCATAACATCGCCCGACTCTCCTCCTGCCTCAGCTCGTCTGCTGAAGAAACTCTCATCCATGCCTTTGTTACCTCTAGACATGATTATTCCAATGCTGTCCTGGCCAGCCTCTCATCTTCCACCCTAAATAAACTTGTGCTCATCAAAATCTCTGCTGCCTGTATCTCAACTTACACCAAGACCCGTTCACCTATCACCCCTGTACTTGCTGACCTACACTGGTTCCGGTCTAACAACGCCTCAATTTTAATATCCTCATCCTTGTCTTCAAATCCCTCCATGGTCTCTGTACCCTCCTCTGGCCCTACAAGCCTTCGAGATCTCTGTGCTCCTCCAATTCTGGCATCCTGCTCATCCCTAATTTTAATTCACCATTGGCAGCTGTACTTTCAGCTGCTTTGGTCGTAAGCTCTGGAATTCCCTCCCTAAACCTCTCCGCCTCTCTACCTCTCCTCTTTTAAGATACTCCGTAGAACCTACCTCTCATCTGTCCTGCTATCTCCTTCTGTGGCTCGGTGTCAAAATCTTTATTGATAATGGTCTTGTTAAGTACCTTGGGACATTTTGCTACGTTAAAGGCATTGGCCTAGAAATTCAGTGGGCTGCGCCACCAGTTAGCGCCTAAAGAGGGCACTCAGTGGCTTTAGCGCCACTGGTCGTGCCTTCCGCGATATTTAGTGGGGTGCTAATGGCGGCGTTAGCCTGTTGCGCTGCGCCACCACCGACGACGTCATCGGTGGGCGCAGCGCCCCGCTACCGCCCTGATCACAATATTTGGTCGCGCCCGCCTCTGTAACGCCGATCGCAAATCGCGCCCGGTTCACGGGGCCTACCTGTGGCGGTAGTGGCGCAAATTAAGGTGGCGGTGCGGGGCGGCCATTTTTTCGGTGGCCGCCTGCCAGCACCTCCATCCCCGGCATCCTGATATCCCCCCCGGGCAGTGCCAGCTGTGTCCTGAGGGCCCGGCACTTCTCCTCGGTGCTGGGCTCTTTTGCCGGCACTTGTGATCGGTCATCGCGCTGGTGCAGGCCCCTCCCCCTTAAGAAGGGGAGGAGGGCCTGCAGTACCGCAGTGCACCATGCCGCAGTGTGTGGCGCTGCGGCACGTAGCGCTGCGATATTCAGTTTCAGCGCCCCAAGCGGGACGTGGGGAGCCTCGAGCAGCGCCCCGAGTCCAACTGAATATCGGGAAGGCGCAAGCGGCTCCGCCCGGAGCGCATATTCCAGCGCCCAGGCGAGCTTGGTGCCCCAAACGCGGTGCCACCGAATTTTTAGCCCATAGTCTCCCATAACACAATACCTCAAACCAGCTGCAAACAAGTTTCGAAAAATAACGGATTTTATTCCCAAAGCAGCACAGTAGTTAAAGTTTAAAGAATGTTGGATTCTCATTTGAGGGATTGAGGCTAGAATTTTTACCTGAAGGTGTAGTGTATGTAACCTGTACCACCTTAAGAGGATACCTTAAGGTGATGGACTACTTTTTGATGGCTCCTGTACATTGTAGTACCGGTGGTGACCACACCGGTATATAAACCCTGTGGAGCAAAGTGTATTCCAGTTCAGCCCTGACCCTCAATTACTAAAGACCTGTTTAATTATTTCTGTAGTCTGTGTCCAGTTATTCAGCATAACTACATTTGGAAACACAGACTCAACAGTGGCAACGAGTCTGATCTTACCTAGCGGCAGTTGCATCAAAGGAAGCTTCACCTCAGAAACGGGCGTCGATCAAGGACATCCACCCTCAACATCCTGCTGGGCACTGCATAGCACGGGAGGCAATCGGGAACCCGGGTTGGTTTCTGGCCACGAAGTCAAACATCAGTGAACATCCCTTCGACGACAGCGGCGGGTAAGCCCGATCGAGCGGCACGGGGGGGAAGTCGGCCGAGTTGTCAGTAAGAGAAGGGGAGGGAAACGACGAAAAGGGCGGAGAACACGACCGCAGCCGGTGTCAGGGGCCGGACTGCAATCGGGGCAGAGACGCGCAGCAGCCAGAAAAGCGTTTATGTCCACAAGGACCGCGGGAGCGGCGGGGAACAAGAGCAGCAGCGTAGGGGAAAATAAAGGACTGCTGGGAGGCGAGAACGGCAACGGCGCGGTAATCGCCATTTTGAGTCGGCGGGGGAAGAAGACAAGCGCGGGAAAAGCCGCCAAGCGCGGGAAGCCACCACTTTGAAAAAAATAAAATAAAATAATAATCATATCCGAAGGAAAGGAAACTCAACAAGAATGCCAAAAACGGGTAACATCACTGCTTTTGATAGCGATGTGGAAGATTGGGCCACTTATGTGGAACGCGTCGAAGTTTACTGTACAACGAATGAGGTACCGGAGGATAAGAAAGCACTAACCCTATTAAACTCGATGGGTGTGAAGACGTACGGGTTATTAAGGAACCTTGTAACACCAGATAAACCGGTAGGAAAGAGTTTCACGGATATTGTTACTATCCTGCAAGAGCATTTAAACCCCACGCCGCTGCTGATAGCGGAACGATTTAAATTCTACAAAAGAATTCAACTTAAAGAGGAAAGCAACGCTGAATTCTTAATCGAACTGCGCAAGTTATCAAAGTACTGTCAGTTCGGTACAGGACTAGCAGACGCACTGAGAGATAAGTTTGTGTGTGGGCTCCTAAGGGAAGGAACCCAGAAGCGACTGCTAGAGGAAAAGGATCTTACGCTGGACAAAGCTTTCAGCATTGCAGCATCGCACGAGGCAGCAGCACGAGGCGCTGCAGAGATACAGCAAAGGCCATTGGAATTCAGCACCAATGAAATGGCATTGGGCGCAGTAAAGTGCTATCATTGCGGAAGGACAACGCATGACCAGAACCAGTGCTGGTTCAAAGATAAAGAATGCAGGCAATGTGGCAAACTTGGTCACATAGCGAGAGTATGCCGGTCAGGAAAGAAGACCAGCAGCAAAAAGTCACCGCAGGAGAAGTACAAAAAAGTACACAAGGTGACAGAGAACAGTTCGGCTGAACAGAAGATGGATTCAGACTCCAGCAGTAAGGAACTGGGTTGTCTAAAAATACATAATGTGGGAAACACAGCAGACCACCAGACTATCTGGGTCATGCTTTGGATAGCAGGAGTCCAAGTGAAGATGGAATTGGACACTGGATCGGCATTGACGGTCATGAATAAGCAAGATTACAAAAGGTTATTCTCGCACATTCCCCTGAGGGATATGGAGATTGTATTGAAAACATACACGGGGCAAATAGTATACCCCATCGGAAAGATAAAAGTAAATGTGGTCTACAATGGTAAAGAAAGTCAGGAAATGGACTTGTATGTGTTACCTGATGGAGGTCCGCCACTACTGGGATGGGAATGGATCCGGAGAATAAATGTGGACTGGCATTCCATACAAGCACTGATTGTAGATTCCTGTAAAGAGGACGACGTCAAACCTAAACGACTGTCCAAAATATTGGACGATGCTAAGGAGGTGTTCCAACAGGGACTGGGAACACTGAAAGGAATTACGGCAAACATCAAGGTTGAAGAACATGCAAACCCAAAATTTTTCAAAGCCAGACCGGTACCTTATGCGATACGACCTGCTGTGGAAGCAGAGCTGGAAGGGCTAGAACGTTCAGGAGTACTGTCAAAGGTGGACTGGAGCGAATGGGCCACACCCATTGTTCCTGTCATGAAGCGTTCGTTGAGCAACAAGCCGGGGGAACCTGGGAAGGTTCGCATCTGTGGCGATTTCAAGATCACTGTTAATCCGGTTCTTCACACGGTGCAATATCCGCTTCCGCGGATTGAAGATATCTTCGCTTCGCTGTCTGGCGGGAAACGCTTCACCAAGATAGACCTGGCGCAGGCGTACCTACAGATGGAAGTTGATGAAGCGTCACGCCAGTATCTCACGATCAACACACATAAGGGCTTATATCGGTATAATAGACTGGTTTTTGGAGTGGCATCGGCTCCAGCGATTTGGCAAAGGGCCATGGAGCAGGTATTGCAGGGAATTCCAGGCACACAATGCTACCTGGACGACATTCTGATTACAGGAGATGATGATAAGGATCACCTTGCAAATTTGGAGCAGGTGCTCACCAGATTGAAAGAATATGGGCTCAGAGTTAATCGCCAGAAATGTGAGTTCTTTCAAAAGTGAATCTCGTACTGCGGCCACGTCATTGACCAGGAGGGGCTCCATAAGTCACCTGACAAGATCGAAGCTGTTGTGAAAGCTCCCGCTCCGGAAAATGTATCCCAGTTGAGGTCGTTCCTTGGGTTGGTTAACTATTACCACAAGTTTCTTCCAAATTTATCCACGGTGTTACACCCGCTGAACACTCTTTTGCAAATGGGAATACCATGGAAGTAGAGCGATGATTGTAAGCGGGCTTTTCAAAAAAGCAAGGCACTGATCACCTCTAAGGAAGTGTTGGCTCACTTTAACCCAACGCTGCCTATTCGCTTAGCTTGTGATGCTTCTCCATATGGTATCGGGGCAGTGCTCTCACATAAGTTTCCAAATGGCTTGGAAAGGCCAGTCGCGTTCGCATCCAGATCATTGATCTCCGCAGAGCGCAACAATGCTCAGATAGGGAGGCTCTCAGCCTCGTGTGAGGAGTTAAGAAATTTAACCATTACCTGCAAGGCCAAAAGTTTACGCTGCTGACAGATCACCAGCCGTTGGTTTCCATTTTTAACCCTAAGAAGGGTGTTCTGGTTATGACGGCGCAGAGGCTTCAGAGATGGTCCCTTTTCCTAGGGGCACATCAATATGATATCGAATTCAAAGGTACAAAGCAACATGGTAATGCTGATGGGCTGTCGCGCCTGCCACTACCTACAGCGGAAGAGGCACCGGCAGTTGACCATGTCGAGATATTTCACTCGACCATCATCGAATGCTTACCAGTCACCAATGCGGGTATTGAGAGAGAGACCCGAAACGACCCGACACTGTCTCGGGTCTATGATTTGACAGTGAAGGGATGGCCAGCACATGGCGACCCACTGTTACCAGCATTCTCAGCCAGACGAGAACAGCTGTCCGTCTGTCAAGGAACATTGATGTATGGAACAAGGGTGATTATTCCTCCTAAATTAAGGGAGAGAGTTCTGAAGGAATTGCATGAAGGTCATCTGGGGGGAGTCAAGATGAAAAGCCTTGCTAGGGCTTATGTGTGGTGGCCAGGTATCGACAAACAAATAGAGGATCTGACTAAAAGCTGCTCAGGGTGCCAAAAAGTTCAAAACGCACCTCCAATTGCACTGCTGCATCCGTGGGAATGGCCTTCAACCCCATGGCAACGTGTGCATATCGACTTTGCAGGTCCATTCATGGATTCCATGTTTTTGATAGCGGTAGACGCACATTCTAAATGGCCAGAAGTGATTAAGATGTCGACCACTACCTCTGAAAAGACGATCGCAGTTCTAAGAACCATATTTGCAAGGAATGGGTTGCCGGAACAAATATGTTCAGACAACGGACCACAGTTCGTGTCAGAAGAATTCCAGAAATTCATGAAAAAGAATGGGGTGAAACACTATACATCTGCCCCATATCATCCGGCTACAAATGGGTTGGCCGAGAGATTTGTACAAATGTTCAAAAAGGCAATAAAGGCCATGAGCGAAGACCATATTCCAGTACAACACAAGGTGGACAATTTCCTGATGGCATATCGAAACGCCACGCATGCAGTGACAAATCAAAGCCCTGCCATAATGTTCTATAACAGGAGGTTGCGGTCCCGGTTGGATTTGTTAAAACCCAATGTGCGTAGGGAAGTCGAAAACAAGCAATTCCAGCACGTAAATAACAAGGCCACTCGGAGTTTCGAAATAGGACAACCAGTGTTGGCCAGGGACTATAGGAATGATAAATGGCAATCCGGAACAATTCGTGCCTGACAAGGACCCTTGATGTACACGGTAGACGTTGGAGAGAACGTAATACGACGTCATGCTGACCAACTTGTGGAATCGAGAACAAGGGTCGACCCCATGTCTACGGCAGAGACACCAGTTGAAGAAGTTATTGAGCCTGTAGTATCTACCTCAGACTCGAACGTACATGATGATGTTCAATCCATAGGAGATCAAATGGATGAGTCACCCCAGCAACGAGAACCAGAGACCCCTGAAAGGCGTTATCCGGCCCGGATCAGGAGGCCTCTTCAGAGACTGAATCTTTGAACAGTTTTGTGTGAAAGTTGTATATATGTTATCCATGTAATGTTTAAATTGGGGTGTCCACTGTTAAGCTAAAAGGGGAGGAATTGTAGTGTATGTAACCTGTACCACCTTAAGAGGATACCTTAAGGTGATGGACTACTTTTTGATGGCTCCTGTACATTGTAGTACCGGTGGTGACCACACCGGTGTATAAACCCTGTGGAGCAAAGTGTATTCCAGTTCTGCCCTGACCCTCAATTACTAAAGACCTGTTTAATTATTTCTGTAGTCTGTGTTGAGTTATTCAGCATAACTACATTTGGAAACACAGACTCAACAGAAGGCAGGTAGGGAGCAGAGGGGCTGGCAGGTTCCCTCAGGTCCTGCCGACTTTAATGGCTGGGCCTGATTTAAATGCTTTTTATCTGCTTTCCGCACACAGCCAGCCAAATTGAGAGGCTGGCTGGCTGTTGGGCAGGTAGGCTTGGGGAGCAGAGAGGAGGAAGGCTGGGATCATTGGAGGATCATCAGAGGGGAGGGGATCAGGATTGTCTGAGAGGATCGGGGGCTAGGATCGTCGGGGGTGGTGGGGGGGGAGCGGGCCAGGATTGTTGGACAGGGGACGGGACCAGGATCGTTGGAGGGGATCAGGGGCCAGGATCGTCAGAGGGGTCAGGGTCAGGGATCATTGGAGGGGGTTGGGTGCCAGGGATCGTTGGAGGGGGTTGGGTGCCAGGTATCATTGGAGAGGGATGGGGGTCAGAATGCAGGGATCGACTGGGGGGGTGGTCGGAAGGCCAGATGGGTGGTGAGAGATCAGGGTGGGGGGGGGACTTACCTATCGACCTGCGGGTGAGATCGGAGGCTGGGGGGGGGGGGGGGCGGTGTGGTTATCGGAGGCCTCGGGTGGGGAGATCGGAGGCTGGGAAGGAACTGAGGCCTCGGAGGGAGATCGGAGCCCTCACCGGGGGATCGGAGGCCTCGGGGGTGTGAGATCAGATGCGGGAAGGATCGGAGACCGGGAAGGATCGGAGGCCTCAAGAGAAGATCGTAGGCCTCGCAGGGGGGTTGGAGGCCTTGGGTTGGGAGATCGGATGCTGGGAAGTATTGGAGGCCTCGCAGGGAAGATCAGAGGCCAGGGTATGGGGATCGGAGGCCTTTGGGGCGGGGGGGGGGGGCGGTGTCGGAGGCTTCCGGGGGGGGTGAAATCGGAGGCTGGGGAACAGATCGGGGGTGGTCAGAAGGGTCAGTGGTGGCTGTCCGATCCGAATTAGGAAATCCACAATGGGGGTTGGCGAGGCAGGAACGCTGGATCTCGCAGTCCTCGCCTTCCTTTAGCTGTCGGGTTTCCCATGACCTGGGAAACGCGGCCGCCCCTAGTTAAATTTAAAACGGAGCTTCAACATGCGGCATTTTAATATTTAAAGTCCCGACCCACCTCCTGCAAGCGGTTGGCTGCCCGCCCCGTTCTGCCTCCGTTAAAACTGGAAGTGGGCGGGTTGGGGTCAGGATTCAGATCTTTAACACTTTACCCTCCCACCCGACCTAAACCCGCCCATTTTTGGGGATTAAAATCCTCCCCGAGAGTCTCAATGACCATTCAAACTCACCAACTGTCATTAGACATCTTTAACTGGTTCTAATCTGAGCTACTGGTTGGAGTCCGGGAGACTTCCCGTCGGCTCATCATGGGTCAGAATTGATCGTGAGTGTGTCAAATCTGAGCCTAAATTGTATCACTCTCCAGCCTAAAGGAGGAAGAAGAATAATGGCAAGTTGAAATTACAGAAGATAGCAAGAACCAATAAAAAGGAAAAACAAATCCAAATTTATTTTAGATTTTTCAGTTACATTGAAATTCGAAACACTGGACAAAGCTCATTGAGATATTTGTGTAGTCTGTGATTATTGAATGTTGGTATGGAGTCACACTGTGTTCTAGAATCAATAAAAACCGTATTAGAAATGTAAATAAATGAGGAAATCCACAATTTTGAGATAAAGCATAGCTAATAAATTGCTTTTTTTATAAGAATATTATCTGAAGTACCCGGCGGTGCCGAGGGTCTTTTGAGGGCATGTTGTTGTTGGAAGAGAGAGAGCGCGACTGGGGGGGAAGAGAGAGAGCGACTGGGGGGAAGAGAGAGAGCGACTGGGGGGGAAGAGAGAGAGCGACTGGGGGGAAGAGAGAGAGCGACTGGGGGGGAAGAGAGAGAGCGACTGGGGGGGAAGAGAGAGAGCGACTGGGGGGGAAGAGAGAGAGCGACTGGGGGGGAAGAGAGAGAGCGACTGGGGGGGAAGAGAGAGAGCGACTGGGGGAAGAGAGAGAGCGACTGGGGGGGAGAGAGAGAGCGACTGGGGGGGAAGAGAGAGAGCGACTGGGGGGAAGAGAGAGCGCGACTGGGAGGAAGAGAGAGAGCGACTGGGGGGAAGAGAGAGAGCGACTGGGGGGAAGAGAGAGAGCGACTGGGGGGAAGAGAGAGAGCGACTGGGGGGAAGAGAGAGAGCGACTGGGGGGAAGAGAGAGAGCGACTGGGTGGGAAGAGAGAGCGACTGGGGGGGAAGAGAGAGAGCGACTGGGGAGGAAGAGAGAGAGCGACTGGGGGGGAAGAGAGAGAGCGACTGGGGGGGAAGAGAGAGTGCGACTGGGGGGGAACTTGGCCCGATGGACCCCTGCGAAGGAAGAAGGTAAGCTCTCCCTCCCTGTCCCACCCCCTCACTCTTTCCCTCCCTGTCCCACCCCCTCACTCTTTCCCTCCCTGTCCCACCCCTCACTCTTTCCCTCCCTCACCCTCTCCCTCCCTCCCCCGTCTCTCCCTGCTTTACTCTCCCTCCCCCTCTCCTCACGCTCTCCCTCCCTCACCCTCTCTCTCTCTCCTCCTGTCTCTCCCTGCTTTACTCTCTCTCCCTCCCTCTCCCTCCCCTCCCTGTTGTGTATGTAACCGTTTACCTTTAAACCTTTAAGGGAACTATAGAATGTGACCGTTCGCCTTTAAGAGCACTACTTCAGGGTGGCACTATTTATTGGCTCATGTATACTGTAATACCGATAGTGACCACACCAGTATATAAGGGTTGTGATACGTTAACTAGGGCAGAAATCGCCCAGACCTCTGAATAGTAAAGACCTGTTTTGTTTGTACTTCTAAAGTCTCTGAAGTTATTTACTGCACAACCTACAGACTTTACAGTGGCGACGAGTCCGATCGTACCCTGCGGCAAGACTAACCAGTAGCAGAGAGCTTCAAAAAGAAAACACGAGGCTCCGTCTACTAAAAGTATAGTACTTACTGGAAGCTGGAAGATTAACAGCAAAGCTGCGGCAGCAACAGGCACAGATTACCCTGCTACCACATCTTGAGCGAGCCAATCAGCCTAAAACAAGGCGGCCGAAGAGACTGTGAGTAGTTAAAACAAATAAATTTTTAAAAAAAACGGGGTAGAAGTATTTGGAGGAGAAGGGCAAAGCATTCGGGTCCAACGGCGTCGGGTGACAGCCGGACCGCGGGCAATGTGAGAAGCCGTGCAGCAACCGCTGCCACGAAGCGCTGAGCCTGCGAGTAGGCGCGGGAGTGTCAGAGCCGAGAGCCGCGCGAGCGGGGGAGCCAGAGCCGAGCGGGAGGCGTTGCAAGCCAGCGATCGCATCTCCAGATAAGGGCCGAGAGCCGCGAGAGCGATCGGATCTACAGATAAGGGCCGGCAGCTGCTTCGCGATCCAGTGATCGCATTATAGATAAGGACCGCACTCGGGCTGACAGACGGCGTCGGGGGACCGGGTGAAGACCGCCAAGCGCGGGAAAACCGCCATTGAAGTGGGCGGGGAGAGCGAGAAGCGCGGGAAAGCCGCCATTTTTCGGGGAAAACCGCTGAAGAAGAAGGAAGAAGCGGGAAACCGCCATCTTGGAAATTATTAAGAATTTCAGAAAAGTAATAAGATTTTTCAGAAAGGCTGGTGTGTTCTCAAGAAGAGAGAAGAAAATTAATAATAAGTAAAGTAATACTTGTACTGTTCTCAAAAAGAGAAGAAGATGCCTAAGCGAGGAAATATTAATGACTTTAATGCAGAAATAGAAGACTGGGCCACGTATGTGGAACGCATAGAAATATATTGCGTAGCCAACGAAATTGAGGATGACAACAAGGCAATAACTTTGTTAAATTCGATGGGAGCAAAAACATACGGGCTTTTGAAACATCTAATAGCACCAGTTAAACCAGTGGACCAGACCTTCGAAGAGATCGTAACAGTGTTGAAGGATCACTTGAACCCCACACCGTTGATGCTGACTGAACGATTTAAATTTTACGCCAGAACCCAGAGGCAAGATGAAAGCAATGCGGAATACTTAGTCGAACTGCGTAAGCTAGCGAAATACTGCCAGTTTGGAGGGAACTTGACAGAGGCGCTGCGGGACAAGTTCGTATGCGGCTTGGCCAAAGAAGGAACGCAGAAGCGACTTCTGGAAGAAAACGACCTCACACTGGACAGGGCTGTCCTCATAGCTTCATCGCACGAAGCCGCAGCGAAAGGGACGGTGGAAATGCAGCTAAAGGCGGCGGCACTCGGGGTGGACCAAATTACAACAAGCACTCCCAAATGCTACCGTTGTGGAAAGACAACGCACGACCAGAATCAGTGCTGGTTTAAGAACCAAGAGTGCAGGAAATGTGGCAAACTGGGTCACATCGCGAAGGTATGCAGGTCCGGAAAGAAGACCAACAAGCAAAGGAAGCCACCACCACAAGGAAAGTACAACAAGGTGCATCAGATGGCTGAAAAGAGTTCAGACGAACAAAATTCAGACTCAGACCCAAACAGCCAGGAGCTGGATAGTCTGAGAATCCACCATGTGGGTAAAGTAACTGATCTACAGTTGATCTGGGTCACACTAAAAATAGCGGGAGTCCAAGTACGAATGGAGCTGGACACGAGATCAGCTGTATCCGTCATCAACCAAAAGGACTATCACCGGCTATTCTCTCACATACCCTTAAGAAATACCAAATTCGTATTACAGACATACACGGGCATCATGTATACCCCCTGGAAAAATACGAGTCAAGGTGAGAGATAGGGGTAAAGAACACCCACGAATGTATCTGTACGTACTACCTGAGGGAGGACCACCACTTCTGGGACGGGAGTGGATCAAGAAAAAAGACATGGAATGGCACTACCGACAAGGCAATGACGAGTGAGGACTCGGTGCAGACAAGCAGCTCAGACTCCGAGCCGGAAGACGATAAGTCCAGCTTATGTATGAAAAACAAGATTAACATGAACTCACGGACTAAGGTTGGGAAATCGATGGCGTGCATAAAGACAGAGAATTTTGAGTCTGTTCAAGCTACAGACAGATGCATTACGGAGGAACACCGGGCTAGAACTCAACGTTATGTCAAAGTACAACGACAATTAGAACAGTTGAGTGCCCGTCTCCTACAAGAGATGGAAAAGGTGAAAAAGTCTGGGACACCGAATGGGAGTCCCTGGAAAGACAACAGAGACAGCTCGCTCAAGCAGAGAGCGACCATAGAGCCATCGTGGCCAAGTACCAATCACATCTCCCTGAGGCTGTTCAGGAACTAGAATATACACAGAACGATCCAAAGGAAGAGGAATCTTCAGGAAGTCAGGATGGTATTCCAGTTCACCTCTACGACTTGTTGCAAGCAGAGTGTAACGAGTTGAAAGAACAGTATGAACAGGCTCGACTACAATCCTGGAAGGGGTTAACTTGGCAAC